>NC_056726.1:625724425-625919425 GCF_019279795.1 Protopterus annectens | reverse complement strand
GCAGAAGCAATCATTGCTAAACTTCAATTAAATGCTCAAAAAGCCCTTTACATCATATGCATGTATATATCACCAGGCAACAATATTCCAATCTTAGAAGACTTTCTCTGTTGGGTTTCCACTAACTACCCACAAGAAACTATTATTCTGGGTGACTTTAATATAAACTGGAATACAATTAATAATGAAAATCCCTCCTATCATATAAATCTACACGGTTTTACTCAATCCATTACCAATACAACAAGGCTTAATAAACCTAGTAAGAAACAGAGTATCGTAGACTGGATACTGATAAACAAATCCAATGTCTCATATAAAGTAGGAACTATGCCAGATGACCTCAGTGACCACTGCCTTACCTATATCTCTAGAGAAAAGACTGACTATCAAAACCTCCCCATCACTAAAACAATACGCTCTACCAAACACTTTCAAACTGACCTTTTTCAAAATGAACTCAAAACATGCAACTGGAACCTCTTGAAATCACTTCCTCTTAATGAAGCAGTAACTCTCTTCAACTCGACCTTCCTTTCTATTCTGGATAAACATGCCCCTGAACGTTCTATTAGAATAAAATCTAAAATAGCCCCTTGGCTCTCAAAGGAAACAAAGAATTTAATTCATTCTAAGAATAAAGTTTGGGCCAAATGGAGACACCACAGAATCAACTCAGACTTTCTTCATTTTTGTAAACTTAGAAACCTCACAAAAAGAGCTATAATCTCTGACAAAAAGAACTACTACTGTGAACTACAACAAAACCATTTCAACAATCCCAAACAATTCTGGTCTTCAATCAACAAACTACTTTCACCTGGAACAACTAAAACTCCCTCCCCTCTAAACGCTGACCCAGATACCCCTAACCATACTGCAAATGCTTTTAACTCCTTTTTCATAGACACCATTCAATCTCTTGCTAAACAACTTAACACTAATAACTTCTACCCTCCAAATAAACTTGACTCCCCACACAATTTCACTCTACAGCCCATCTCTACCTCTTTCATCTATAAGCTTATTCTCAAACTCAAACCCTGCACCCCCTCTGCTGACAATCTCCTTCTCTCTTTCTTCAAAAGGCTGCTAAACAGATTTCATACCCTATATCTATACTCATAAATAGGACTATCCAAGAGGGAACCATACCTGATATATGGAAAGTCTCTCATATCATCCCACTACATAAAGGTGGTAACTCTATCGACTACACTAACTTTAGACCCATTGCTCTTCTCTCACCTCTAGCTAAGATAATGGAAAAATGTATTCATCAGCAACTTGTACAGTATCTCTCTTTACATAACATTATAGCTAACTGCCAACATTGCTTCAGACCACACCATAGCACCTCAACTGCCCTCCTTTCCTTTGGTGATACCATCAACAACTCTCGTAACTCTAACCTTGTCACCTCTGCCCTTTTCATTGACCTTTCTAAAGCTTTTGACATGGTAAACCACTCTTCTCTTATTCACATCCTTGAATCCCTGTCATTTGACAACCTGGCTATAAAATGGTTTACTTCTTATCTAAGTAACAGACAACAAGCTGTTCTTTGGGACAACCATATCTCCTCCTTACTACCTGTTTCTATTGGAGTCCCACAGGGCTCCATTCTTGGGCCTCTTCTCTTCTCCCTTTACATAAACAATCTTAACACTGTAATCCCTCAGGCTACCTGCATCCAATATGCTGACGACTCTACTATTATTTGTTCAGCATCTACCTCTTCAGAGCTACTCTCTCTAACTCAAACTACCTTCAACACTGTAGAAACTTGGTTTAGTAGACGTTACCTTCTCCTCAATGCTAAAAAAACTAAACTTCTCCTTTTCACTCCCACCAGTCGAACCTCCCCTTTAAATTTCAACATCTTGTCTAATGATACCACTGTCATTACTCCTGACACAACAACTAAACTGCTAGGAATAACCATTGATAACAATCTCACTTTTGATCAACACACCAATAACATCATTAAAACTGTTAACAAAAAAATAGGTTCTCTTTACCGTATTAAACCATTTCTTACACCTTCCTCCAGAGCTACTATCACCCACTCCCATCTGATATCTACTCTCTTTTACGCCTCACCTATTTTTAGTAACCTTAAGAAGGCTAACCTAAATAAACTAGCAACTTGTTACAATAGCATTGCCCGCTTTGCCACCAGTAACCCTTTCAGAACACATCACTGTCACAACCTAAAACTCCTAGGCTGGCTTGAGCTTCAAAACTGTCTTATGATCTCACAACTTACTATTGCCCACAAGATACTTTACCATCCTGAAAACACCCCAATACTATTGCAACTGTTAGTCCCTTATAACAATTTTACCTCCCTTCGATCTTCTTCTAAACTTATGACCAAATCTGTAAAATCCCACAACTTAGCTGGTGACTCTCTGTTTACTAATACTGTAGGTAGGACATGGAATCTGCTACCCACAGATATCACTCTAACCTCCTCCTTACCACTCTTTAAATAAAAAATCAAGCAGTACTTCCAAAACCACTGGCTTTGTTCCTGCAGGACTCCTGACTAACCTTCCGCATTTCTCCTACTTAACCTTAACTTTTTTCATTAATTAATACCTATACTTACTATTTCTTTTGTCTTGCCCTACTCCCCCTACTCAACCTTAACTTCATTCATTGATTAATATCTTTACTTACTTTTTCTTGTGTCTTGCCCTGTTGTTCTCCTCTAATGCTCTGACTCACTCCTACTTTCTCTCCACCACCCTCTCTACCATCTCCCTAACTCGTCACTTTACTTGACTACTGTTTTCTCACTCTTTCCCTCTCTTGTATTTCTACATTAACTCCTTCACATCTCCTGCTTTACATCTTTCTCTTTGACAATTTTCTAAAACTAATAGCTAATCTTTAGCTTTTTAATGTCCACTTCTAATGACCTAGTAGAATTTTTACAATTTTGCTTCTACTACCTAGTAAAACGTTCATAAGTGCCCTAGGTTTTTTTTTGTTGTACTTATTACAAAATGTATATTCTTAGTATGCTTAAATTTTGTGTGGAGCTTTTCTCCCCGGGCCTCTACTGAAAATGGACATGTATCCAGCTAGACTAGCCCGGTTAACAAATGGAAAATAAAAATAAATAAATAAATAAATTTAAAAAGGAATAATTAGAAGAGCATATAAAATATAATAACAACTAGAAGAATCAATCAGAATCAAATTGGGAAAAGAGACTGGGTAAGCAATTCACAAAGACACAATGGGAGGATTTATGTATGTCTTCCAAATATGCAACAAAATCTAGAAGATTTAGGATTTTTGCTTGGAAATATTTACACAGATATTTGTATACCCCAAGCAGACTCCAGAGAATTTTTCCTCAGGTAGACAGTAAATGTTGGAGGTATGAAGAGGAACACAGAGGCAATTGGGAACATATTTTCTGGGAGTGTGGTGAGTTGGTGGACTTTAAGGATTTCCTGCAGGATGCACTGTCGGAGATGCTGGGTGGGCAAATTGGTTTGATGAGGAAGATGATTTTTCTGACCTATGATACAGAATCAGAATTGCCTAGAAATGGTAAGGCCTTGCTGTGTCTAATAATGGTGGCTGTCAAAAAAGCAATTACTAGAAAATGACAATAAAAATCTAAACCAACTATACTAGAAGTAGTGAATATAGTAACAGAAATAAAACAGCTGGAATTGAGATCTTTAGAAAAGAGTCAGAGCAAACTACATAGGAAAAAAATGGAAGTTGTGGGAACAACACATACATGGGAGGAATGAGGCCTAAAGGCATCAGGACTTAAATGAGCTATGTAATGCTTAAGAGAGAAAGATTGGGTAGCTTATAAGTGATGTATAATGTTTGCAGTGGAGTGTGTCAGTATGGTTTGCGATGTAAAATATTTGTGACTAGGATTGTGTCAGTGTGGTTTGTTTTCATTTATATAAATGTATGATTGCCTATGCAGTAAGTGATGGTTTAATGAAGATGTTTCTTGTTAAAAAAATCAGCAATTGAATAATTTATATAATATTGTTTAGGTTATGTGATATATAGCAATGTATGTAAAATATAATGTTTGTTACATTAATATAGTATCAATGTCACAAGTAATAATTCAATAAAGGTGTCTGGAAATTCAACAACAAAAACTAAGTGGTGAAAAAAAGTTTCTTTTGAAACTGCAACATTGAAAAAGTCATGCCATTTTGATTTTTCATGTCACCAAAAACTATTGCAAATTGTATATCTTAAGTAAGAAAGGCTTATAGACATTGTTTGATTTCCCTGTATTTCAGCACATCTTTCCTATACTGTATGCCCTCATTTGATGAACTCAGTATAGTCTCCTCTTCTGTGCCAAATCATAACAAATTCTTCCACATGCCTCATGTATTTCTATCTCAGCCTTCTGGTCACTGCTTAAACCAGTATATATTGTCACCTTCCTTACAGGCATCCTTTCTCTCTGATGACATAGAAAAATTCCCAGGACACACATTCTTCTTCCTAATTATTCTAATGGAATAAATTGGCCATCTAAAATGGGGTTGTCAACAATAAAACAGATTCATTGGAAGGCCCAAATTCACGGTATTTTTGCTTGTCAGTAACTTGTACTAAGCCCTCTAGCCTCCTCACACTTTATTTTCATTGTCCTTATACAATATTCAAATATGATACACTTCATCTGCATTTTGCAGGTAGGGCTACCCTCCTAGCCAAGAAATCATTTCAGTGTGCCATTATCTTATCATTCTCAGGATGAATATGCCACTAACTGGAATATTCTTCAGACTGTAGTAAAAGGATGCAGTAAACCATTTGTAGTAGCACAAATTATAACTTGTTCTCTACTCCCTTTTATTTCTTCACTACATAACACCTTTTAAACCCTGAGTCATAAATTCCAACTTATTTCTACTCGCAGATACAAATTTAAATTGCCAACACACTGTTGCAGGAAGCTGTCAATTTGAAGAGAGTGGCCTTCCTAGCAATGTCTGCAGAGTGTTGTCCTAATTCAGAAAAGGTTGCAGTAACCTTGTTTGCTGAACCATGGCTTGTGCATGGAGTAGTTAGGAAAAGCAATGGAAAAAAACAATTTGGTGACCTCAGAGATTTTCTTGTGAACTGTTCAGCATATCAAGAGGGGAAGCTATGACCTCTATCATGCTGTGCTAGACAGTAGCAAAGAAGAGCTGAACATTACTGGGGAGATTGCTGAAGGTGGAGGAACTTTCTGCAGAACTCTTGAATCCAAAATTCCAAGTGTAACATAACAGGAAGCAATTTAAAATGAAAAGTCCTTTTCAAAATGTCTTTAGATAAAACTTCTTTAAAAAGTGTATGTTTTCTGAGGGCAAACCTACACCACCATTGCTTTAAGTTTCACCCTGAATCCAGTGACTTATTGCATTTCAGGAGATGGAAACTTCACCATGGCAGTGACCTTTTTAGAGCTACATTTGGCTTATCACAATACTGAATACTGTACAGCAGTCAGGTACCAGTGGACATGCTCTCCTACTCGAACTCAGTACCTTAATCTTTGATGCATTGGAGTCACTGTATCTGAAGGCAAAACTGTAGTCAGAGCCCTCCATAGCTGTTAGGCTGTGTGTCCAATGATGTTTATTGCACTTGGCATGTTTAGGGTAATGTGCCTCTGAACTGGCACGTTTAGGTGGGATTATAAAACCAGAACAGCTTTCAGTTACAAGTCAGATGTCTGCTTTCATAAGAAATTGACCTTTGTTAAGCATTATTTGGTAAAAGAAAATGTGGTTCATACTATTACTATCTGATCAATGTAAAATTAAATTCTGATAAGATTCTATACACAAAATGCCATTTTCACTAGTTGGTATTAACATTCAGGACAATTATTTTACCAGACCTGGCATTTCACATTGAAGTACATATTTCCATGTCTCAATGCCACTGCTAACAACATCCTAAAGCCACACATGGTAACCTGTAAAACAGGTTTCAGAGTTGTTCCTTTGGGTCTATATCATTTTATCGAAGCCCCAATTCGCCAAACGTTTATTCATCGAACTAAAAGCACTGAATACCATTTCAGTGAAAAATTACATCATCGAAAAGATTTCTCAGGGAAAAAGACTACTTGGCCAACAGAGCGATCATAACACAAATTTCATTATTCTAAATTCAACAACTTGAGGGGCGTTGATGCCCACAGCCCCCAACTTGAGGGTCTGCACCCCCACACGCCTCCTAATTACATATTCTAACTCCGAGATGATACTACATTGGGAAAATGGCAAATATGTTACAATGGCCAACTAACTCCATTCCCCAGGAAAAAATTTGATGATGTAATCCTTTGCTGAAATTGTATTAGATGCTTTAAGTTTGACGAATAGACATTCAGCGAATTGGAGATTCATTATTGATGAAGTACATCAGTAAAGACTACTGAGACCAGCAGTGTTGTTTGTATTGTACTGTATTTTATTGTATTGTACTTACCTTTAATTTCGCTATAAACTGGATAAAATTTCTGTATTAAATAATTGTCATATAACTTATATCTGTTCTTAAACAATGTTGTCATATCATGTCTAATTTGGTATAATTATTTTAACTATAGTTGTTTTTTGGTGGTGAAAAGCCAAATGAAAATCAAGCAATCGAACAATACCACCAACTTTCCTGAATGCAAGAGTCCCATAAATATAAAACTATAAAAGCTAAAAACACAAATGGACCCAGAAATGGCACAATTCTCCAGTATAAAACAATAAAAGTTTATTAACAAGTCATAAGTGCTTTCGCAGCTCCTGCTGCTTCGTCATATGGCAATAACTTTCTTCATAAACCACTCCTTTAAATATCAGATTAAAAATACCAATTAATCACATGATAAGCATTTTTAAAGCACCAAGGTCACATAAATCCATCATAACATCCTGCTCTTATACTATACATATAAACAAACTGTGTTAAAAACAAACTGTATGCTTATTACAAAATACAGGGCTCCATTTAACTCATATGTACCTACTGAATTTATCTTGTTAAAGGTCTAGACTTCAGCTTAGGTTTAATGGGTATAAATGCATTCAGTCCATATCCATAGTCCACTCTCAATCTAATTATCCACTTGGCTTCCACTTGTTCAGTTCAATTTCTGATGTTACCTCCCCTCATAGTCTTAAATACTCTCCCTGTCACCAAATACTTAAATATATGTTCATTGTCTGTGGCTAATACATGTTTCGACAGGGCACTGACTTTAGTTCTTTTCTGGATGTGATAAATGTGTTCATTAGTTCTTTCCCTCAGTGACCGGTCTGTTTTCCCTATGTAGAATTTGGAGCACTTGAGACAGTGACCTAAATAAACAACATGTTCTGTACTACAGGTGGCAAAGGTTTGAAAATAATAGACCTTATTCTGGTCCGGGTGCTCAAACTGTGCACTATTATCTATAAACTGACACGCTGGGCATTTACCACAAGGTAACGTCACTTTATATTCAATGGATTTACTTATTGGCTGACATTATTGTCTTTTCAATGATCTCATATTCTTGAATAAGGATTTCGGTCTAATGTCTACTAATTTACTGATGTCCTTATCGGTAGTAAGGACACCCCAATACTTACTGATGAGTCCTATATAAGAAGAAACATCAGTAAAGTAATATAAAGGGACTCTTAATTTTTAGCCTGGATCATTCCGCTTGTTCTTACATTTACTTTCATGACCTCCACTTCTAGAAAAATATGGCTTGGCTGTAGTGGATCGCAAAGATCGAACATCATTGATATTTCTCAAAATATAAGACTCATAACCTCTCTCACCTAACTCTTTATTTGATGTTTCAAGTTGACTGATAAAGTCAGTGTCTTGGACATTCAACCTGGAAGCCCTAAAAATTTGATTCCTAACGACATTATTAAAAATGTGTGGGGAATGCATACTGTCTCTGGATAGCAGATGGTTAACATGACAAGATTTCCTAAATAATTTAGTAAATAGACTG
Source organism: Protopterus annectens (assembly GCF_019279795.1). Lineage (NCBI taxonomy): Eukaryota > Metazoa > Chordata > Ceratodontiformes > Protopteridae > Protopterus > Protopterus annectens. The sequence goes on along the minus strand of NC_056726.1, from coordinate 625,911,411 downwards.
ACTGATGTTTCTTCTTATATAGGACTCATCAGTAAGTATTGGGGTGTCCTTACTACAGATAAGGACATCAGTGAATTAGTAGACATTAGACCGAAATCCTTATTCAAGAATATGAGATCATTGAAAAGACAATAATGTCAGTCAATAAGTAAATCCATTGAATATAAAGTGACGTTACCTTGTGGTAAATGCCCAGCGTGTCAGTTTATAGATAATAGTGCACAGTTTGAGCACCCGGACCAGAATAAGATCTATTATTTTTGAACCTTTGCCACCTGTAGTACAAAACATGTTGTTTATTTAGGTCACTGTCTCAAGTGCTCCAAATTCTACATAGGGAAAACAGACCGGTCACTGAGGGAAAGAACTAATGAACACATTTATCACGTCCAGAAAAGAACTAAAGTCAGTGCCCTGTCGAAACATGTATTAGCCACAGACAATGAACATATATTTAAGTATTTGGTGACAGGGAGAGTATTTAAGACTATGAGGGGAGGTGACATCAGAAATTGAACTGAACAAGTGGAAGCCAAGTGGATAATTAGATTGAGAGTGGACTATGGATATGGACTGAATGCATTTATACCCATTAAACCTAAGCTGAAGTCTAGACCTTTAACAAGATAAATTCAGTAGGTACATATGAGTTAAATGGAGCCCTATGTTTTGTAATAAGCATACAGTTTGTTTTTAACACAGTTTGTTTATATGTATAGTATAAGAGCAGGATGTTATGATGGATTTATGTGACCTTGGTGCTTTAAAAGTGCTTGTTATGTGACTAATTGGTATTTTTAATCTGATATTTAAAGGAGTGGTTTATGTAGAAAATTATTGTAATCTGATGAAACAGGAGCTGCAAAAGCGCTTATGACTTGTTAATAAACTTTTATTATTTTATACCGGAGAATCATGTCATTTCTTGGTCCATTTGTGTTTCTGGCTTTTATATTTGCTTTATGTATTATTTTTAAAGTCTGTAAAATTATTGTTCTTAAAATATTTTGTTATACTTTTAGCTTTTCTCCCAGGCCCTCCAGTGAAAATGGGTACCTATCCATTCGTACTTCTCGGTAATCAAATGTCGATAAATAAACAAATAGTAAATAAAGATGATTGTCAAACTTAGTATTATGATGTTATTAAGCATTCTTTTCTTCATGGATAACTTAAAGATCACCAGAATAATTTATAGTCAGTCAGTGAGCAAAGCTAATGTCTCTGCCTTGCAAGCCTATCATCTGTAAGATTAACATTCTTTTGGAGAAGGGAATAATTTATCAAAGAAGCAGTTAAGCATATTATATTCCTCTGGTTCCTCATTTGCAACACCTTATGTCATGCTCTATGTGCCATCTCTCTTGTCCACAAATATCCAAGTCTCATCACACCACACAGAGGTTAATCAGAGCTCAGATGGCATGAACTGAATGACAGAGACTGGCTAATTACATGCTTCTGCCTTCACAGCTGAGCCAGAGTAATACTGAATCATGCTTGGCTAGTAAAGCCACATTAGCATTGCTGTCCCTTTTTTTAATTTGTTCCAAACCTACTTGAATATTTATGTACTTGGGCAAGTAATGATTCCCTTACCACTCAGCTTGTATACATTAAGGCGTATGTACTACCAGCTCACGATCTGTTTTTCTGATAACATTAAACTGGATTCTTACAGATTTATTTGCGAATTACACAGTTTTATTGAAACGAAACTTTGTAGCCTGATATTATTTTTAGTATGTGCTGTTCATACCCAAAGTCATTTCAGAGGTAGTCAGTTTAAAATAATTTTCCATATAATAATGTGTCATTACTGCAAGTTATTCCAGCTTCAGAAAGTACTTCAGATCGATAATACATATTAGTGTCTTAATGCTGGGATACGACCATGGTGGAATGCAGCAGTGTGGTATATACTGGTACACATTGTAGGTGCAGCACTGTACATATTCTATTTAGAAAAGAAATTCATGCAATGCCATCCATTGGAAATGCCTGGCTTCTCAATGGACTCCAGAAGCCCCAGATCCACAAGGTCTTGGAGTCTAATGAGATACACTTGAGAGTCTTAGCGAAAATTCTTATAGTATAAAGTGGATTACTTAATAACGTCATTAAATAACCCTTAAGCAAATCACTGGGGAAGGGTTATATTTCTGAAGAATGGTAGAGGGCAGACATGATTCCATTTTACAAGAGTTGGAGTAAGCCAGTTTTAGTCCTGATGTATTTTATTTATTTATTTATTAGTTACCCAGGTGGGTGCATTGGTCCAATGATCAGGCCAAGGACACAAAAGATTAAAAATATTTATTTTTTCAAGCAGGCAAATGACAACCTTAACAAGATATAAAAGCAGAAATAAATAGGAACTACAGAGACAGCATGATAACCTGCATAACTGGTTAAATTTTATTCAATGTGCACTTTGGTTAGATTTAAAAAAAAATAGCACTTACCCTAATGCAGATGACTGTGAATCCAGGCAGTGAAGATTTGGGTAGTAGAGGTATGAAAACCTGAGGTAATCTTAAAAGGCATAGGGCACAGATAAATAGTAAATTAATCTTAAAAGTCATAGGGCACAGATAAATAGTAAACTAATCTTAAAAGTCATAGGGCACAGATAAATAATAAACTATTTCATCAACTACTCAAAAATAATATTTTCCACTTTTGAGAGAGCCATTGAGGGCTGGTAGAAAACTGAAAAGTGTATGAGTAGACATAACCAGCAGACAATAAGAAGTTATTATCCTTTAGTACAGGCAGCTAGGAATAATCTCCTATCTGGAGTACATGTCTAACTTTGACACCATCCATCAGGTACAGAGGCTATTTGCACCTATTAATCAGAAAATAACTGCCTTAAGACCCTATGAAACATCAATACTGTTGCCTTAAACTTTGACCAGCATCAATCATACCCAAACAAAGTTTCCACTGTACGTCTGTGAAGCAAAGCTATAAATAGTGCCTTCTCAAGATTTCATTTCCCTCATGGGCGGCACCATATCTTCCAATGCTACTTTACCAATAGTGACCGTAGCTTGGCTGATGCTACTTCCCATCCTCATGCGCATGTGTGAAATAGTTTCACTTTCAGAGTTATACTGCATTCCCACAAAAACAAAAGAGAAAAATGTGTTTTGTACAGCACTTGCAATTCACATATTTGATGTATTTTTATTAATAAAATAGATTTTATATGCCCTTTCATCCTTCTTATCTCTGCTGCATCATTACAAAAAACAGTAGTTTGCACGACAGTAGGCAAATGGTAAATTCTCATTCCCCCACTGTTCCATGACCCTCCACTATATAATGCCGAGAAGGGATTGAATGACTAATCTCTTGTAAAACTACCCCACTCTAATAAACAACACACGCGCACACAAACATACACACACACACACACACACACACACACACACACACACACACACACACACACACACACACACACACACACACTCAGCCAACCGTACCTTGCATTATGATGCAGTAACATTGACAATTTAGTATTGTTTTCTAACAATTCACACTAAAAAGGAAAACACACATACATATGCACACATACCATGCTCAGACACCACAGAAATCACCCTGAACTGATATATGCTAACACCATAGATGCTCCAGTACAGAGAAAGCTTTGTCACCACATCCCCACCAAAAATAAGGGCTTTGCCCTCACATCCCCTATGTATTCCAACTCTATGGTTGCACAAATGTGACAGCAATGAATCCTCCAGTATGCTGTGCTGGATAATCTATATCTATATCTATATATCAATATCTATGTCTATAGCTATTTATTCAAATATCTATTTATGTATCATCTATATCTCTATGCATAGATAAATATACAGATATAAGTTTATAGACACACACACACACAATCACACACACACACACACACACACACACACACACACACACACACACACAATCTCTGTCAGATTAATGGACGGAATGCAAGAGTTTAATAGGTATAGCATTGATGTAATTTGCAAAATTCAAGTGGGTATAACCTCTCAGAATTAGACAGATAAGAAAAATTGGACACTATTTCAAGGTACAACATCAATGAAACATCTTTCACAAAACAGAACTTTATGTCTCACCTGTTCATAAATCCCAGCTAATGTGTAATGATACTGTGAGGTATCCTGTCCTCAGTGCCAGCTGTCCCAGTAGCTACTTCAATGGGTTTTGCGCTGACAGAATCAGTAGAAAAAATAAAGAGAGCTATTCTTTTGAAATAGTAGCTATAATTTTAATGTCTAAATAAGTCCAGACACACTGCTATGTACCCCTAACACACACACACACACACACACACACACACACACACACACACACACACACACACACACACACACACACACACACACACAGAGCCCCATATGCAAGTCCGGCCTATGTGTACTTCTGTGTCCTCACTACACTTTACCCATAAGACACACACACACACACACACACACACACACACACACACACACACACACTACATACAAACACGCACACACCAAATGCAAACACACACACACATTCACACACACATACACACACACCACAGCGGCCGACCCAGCAATCACATAGATGGGGGAGCTAACAGTGACCAGACAATACCCAGGTAAAGGAATGTGTCTGCATATAACAATTTAGCATACAAATAATTTGTATTTTGCTCTTACTACAGAATGAGCTTTAACCCTGCTAGTCTAACAGTTATCTGGGGATTTTATATCCTTCCACTATGATCCACCAAGTTAAAACTTGGTAATGAAATAACCTGCTCTGCACAACAGGATAGGAATTTAACCTAAAGAAAAAAATTAAATGTCCGCATTATTTTGCAGGAAGGCACCTCCCTTCAGGTTCTACCTGGAGGATAAGCTACCCCCCCCCCCGACATCCTGAACTGATATATACTAATAACATAAATGCCCCAACACAAAGAATGTAAATTTGTGAAAACAAGTAAATCATTACCAGTGCACACTGCGAAACTACTCTGGCAGCAATTCCTTTTGGGGAAAAAAAGCAACAGGGGGTTAAATATCAGTGAGGAAAACTCAGCTGATAAAACCATGTCCAGTTTGCACTCAACAAAGTGTAGGGAAACAATTCCACAATATATCATGATTTGCAATATTGATTTCTCTTAGTGGCTAAGACTAATATAGTCTTATCCTATTGTGTGTCAGGCAGCCTATTACAGAATTTGGGCTGTTGATTGAGTCAGACAGTGCCTTATTTTTGTGAATTTGAAATCAAAACCACTGTCTTCCTCCAAAGTCCTGTAAAATTGTAACACTGATATTAAGTATAAAAACAAAGTAGTTCACAGAATCTCAGATTTTAGAGTAGGTTACTCTACAATACATGTCAGCAAAACATGAATTTCTCCTGCCAGTTTTATTAACTTACTATTACATTTTTTAAATATGTTTTATTCTCTTACAAAAGCACAAAAATCTGCATTTGATCTGCTTGCATAAACCGCAAAAATTACAAAGAAATAACTGTGCTGACTAGAAACCAGAGGAACAGTCATTACCTCTTACTTCTTAACAGAAGCACTGATGGGGAGCTAAAGCACCCCCAGCACCCTCTCTAAATCTGCCTATGAACAATTAAGCATATACACACACACCCATAAAAGCACACAGAGTACTGTATGTAAGTCCTGTCTATATGTCCTTCTGTCTATGTATATAAGAAAGAGGGAAGCAAACTGGTGTTAGCAAGGGTTTTTCTGGTGGAATTATCCAAGAAAGCTTCTTGTCTATAGAGTGTTCCCAGTTTGATGTGTGTTTTTTAATGCTATTGCAGATGTGGTGTTTGAAAGTTAGTTTGCTGCCTATGGTAATGCCTAGTAGACTAGCTGTGGGAACTGTTTCAATTTCTGTGTTATCCTGAGAGAATATTTTAAAGTTAGATGAGATTGGTTTTGCCAAGAAAAGCAAGAGTTTTACTTTTTTAAAGACTTAAGAGTACCTGGGCTTCTCTCAGCTATGTCTGTATTGAGGGGAAGGTGTTTTGTGTCACCTACGTATTGGATAATGGAGCTAAGGGGTGATGAGGTGTGACTTTTTTGGAGAAAACAGTGAATAGTAAGGGACCAAGTATCAGTGGCAGCTGGTGACTTCAAATTAAAGAGGGGCTGCAGGAGACAGCTGAATGGGTGGGGCCAATGGGAAGGGGTGTGACCAACTACCAAGGGGTGGAGCTATGCTCAAAAAAACAACAACTGGAACTTTAATTAAATACGCTGCCTGGGTGCCAAACCGTCATTACGATAGTCCAATCAAGACAAAATGAAGTGTAGAAGAAAAAATATTTCAATGCATTGGCTATATGGCAACTTACTTAATATCTAGATGGAAACACAAAGGTTGTGAGGCATGAAAAAATAAATTACTTTTTAAATACATTACTGGAGTGCCAGTCAAAATCAAGTATAAAATAAAACAAGCAGCACTCAGCTCAAACCACTTCTCCTTACACTGCAGTTCTAATTATAATTTATATTCAGCTTTATAAAATTACCAAGTAACATGCTGAAAGTAGCAATCTCTGTGATACCTCCACTTGTAAAAATGTTTCTTATCCAAAAAAGACCTGCTGCCTGACAACAACTATCTACTTGTTTCATGAGGAACACATGATCAAAGTAAAAAATGAACAGCGAACAAGAAACAAGCTCAAGATAAATTGCTTAAAGGATTACTGCACAAGTTATGGACCACACATGATAGATTGCATTCTGTTTAGTTTACGGATAAAGCCTGCAAAGATAACTGCAAGTCTCCAACAAATGTAATGCGCTTCTGAAAATACTGTAATCCTGTCCTTTATTTCAAATACTGTCATATGCATTTCAATACCTAAGGCTTATACGTTATCTAGTTATGTAAATATTCTCTGCATGGCAGCAATGAAAAGGCTTTCAATGTTGGTAATTCTTTAACAGTATGCTTATTAAAGCTTACTTGCATCTTATAATCTCCAACAAGCTTAGCTAATGGTCAATAAAGCATTGCTACTTTAATACAGAGCAATAGGGCACTGCAACAGCATGCATTTTCTGAATAATAAGAAGTATAAATCAACAGTATAAAAATATGACAGAAAATCAGAACATTCTGCAAAATCAAGGACAGATGAAAAGTCACGGTCGAACTTGTGGTCTACATTGGATGGGGGAATACTCTGCACACTTACACTGCATAACTGCTCCTTGCCTTGCTTGGACACATCCAGAGCCACTACAATGGGGAGTGGGGTGCAACAAGTAGGTCACAGTTTGAAATGCCTCTGGCTGACGGTGATGGCTCTGACACTCATATCTCTCAACCTCAGAGCAAGAAATCTGGACAAAGCCATACATAGAAGTGGGACACAGGCCCAAAAATAAAGACAATGCTTAAATATTGCTCTTATAAACTTAGAAAGATAATAGAATAGTAGTAAGTCTTGCATTAGTATGAATTTTTGAAGGTATGAAATCTGAAACTCAAATGTCTGCCATTATTTTCTAACTTCAGTCTTTAATGATTTACTACTAATTTGCCAGAAAACCACAATTTTATGGAAAACAGACCAAAAATGTTATGCAAAAATATAAAATTGCCACACAATACAGCTGGGAACCTGTCAAAGAAGGGAAACCTTTTTTTTAAATTAGTACTGTTAACTTGAGCAGCTGACAAAATAAGATCATCTACATGCATTGTAGCGTTGTCGCCTCACAGTAAGACGTTGTCCGGTTCGATTCTCAGCTTGAGCGTCTTCTGTGTGGAGACATGGGTGAATGGACGTACCTTCGTTGAAGGTTGTACGTCAGGGCTGGCAACTCGGCATGTAAAAATCTACTGCCAATCATTAGCGGACCGGAGTTCTGCTGTGGCGACCAAGTAAAGAGAGATGAAGAAAGTGAACTACCGTCACTAAAAACACACACAAAGTTCACTCCGGAGACCAAATAAGGGTATGAGACCCAAACTATACAGTCCTGGATTTAGTTCAGTATAACAAACTCGAGGTAAACCATAGGGTAAAAATAAAAACTGATTTAATAACGCTTGTAACAACAAAAGTGCGTTTTCGAATGTCTTCCTCAGAAAAAACACAATTTCAGATACAACACATGGAAAAGTACACACACCTTATATACATCTATCAATTAAAGAATTTAATTAATTATTGCTAAATTGGTTAACCTAAAACTTCATTCCAAAATTGTTTTAAAATATAAATATAGTAAAATAAATAAATAATTACTTTAATACATAATTCTAATATTCAATTCTTTGAATAAAAAGAGCATAATTCTATTTGAATACTGACTTTTGTTAAACATTAATAAAAACTGGATATGACTGTTGAGGTTGAACGTAGTTCTACTACCATCTAGTGGACATAGGGAAATTTACAACTTGGCAGCTCTTAACTTTAACATTGGTTTGATTGAAAGCATTTCATTTAAACCCGGTTCTTTGGTAGCATCCAGTGTGATCTGCCAAAAAAGTTCTCTGTATTCAAGTTTAGTCTCCCACATGCCACCCCTGACCTCCCTTGGTACCACCTCCAATACAAAGAAGTGAAAAACAGAATCATTGCAAACTTGAGTATGGCGAAACAGTGCATTGTTTACATTATTTCTTTTAATTTCATAAGTATGTTCATATATTCTGGATTTTAACTTCCTTTCCGTTTTTCCCACATAGAAGGAAGAACAGGAGTGGCATGTGGCAATATATACAACCCCTGCTGTGTGACAATTTGCAAATTTAGAAGAAGAAATGGTCCTTTTTCTACTGGGAATAAAGATACTAACATTGTTTTGAATGTATGGGCATTGGGAGCAAGAACCACATTTATAAGTACCTATTTTGTGTGATTCATTGTTTGTAATAATAGCTCCCCCAAACTCAAAAATATTTTTGAGATTCATGTCCCTTCGATATATAAATTTTATTGGCTGATTCTTTATATGTTCAAGTTCTGTAAAATCCCTAAACTTGTCCCATTCTTTACTGATGGTAGTTTTAAGTACCACTGCATCTCCAGTATAGTCCATAATGAATGCATTTGAAAAATTATTAGCATTGCCAGGGTCATTTGGATGAATTGTGATGTCTGGACTGTCCTGTCCTAAAATAGGGGCAAATCTCCCTACGTTCAACCTCAACAGTCATATCCAGTTTTTATTAATGTTTAACAAAAGTCAGTATTCAAATAGAATTATGCTCTTTTTATTCAAAGAATTGAATATTAGAATTATGTATTAAAGTAATTATTTATTTATTTTACTATATTTATATTTTAAAACAATTTTGGAATGAAGTTTTAGGTTAACCAATTTAGCAATAATTAATTAAATTCTTTAATTGATAGATGTATATAAGGTGTGTGTACTTTTCCATGTGTTGTATCTGAAATTGTGTTTTTTCTGATGAAGACATTCGAAAACGCACTTTTGTTGTTACAAGCGTTATTAAATCAGTTTTTATTTTTACCCTATGGTTTACCTCGAGTTTGTTATACTGAACTAAATCCAGGACTGCATAGTTTGGGTCTCATACCCTTATTTGGTCTCCGGAGTGAACTTTGTTTCTGCTGTGGCGACCCCTAACCGGGAAAAGCTGAAAGACACAAAAACAACATGCATTTCTGAAATAAAAGTAATCTATAACTCTGATCATTACAGTTATTTATAATTGTAAACCCTCCACGTTTTCTTCCAAAATTGTCATTTTGCAGAGGGATTATTAGGGGGAGAGCAACATTTTGAGCCAAAATTGGGGACAGTTGAGAGGTTTGGATATTCCTAATTCTATAAAGTGATTTATTTGCATGTACCTCTCAACCTCTTAATGCAGGAAATCTGGACAAGGCCAAATATATTGGGGGAACATGCAAACAGTACTAAAAATTGCTCTTGTATAAACTTAAGACAGTTGATAGAATAACAGGTCTTGCTTTAGCATGCATTTTTCTGAAGGTTATGACGTCTGAAACTCAATGTCTGTCATTATTTAGTGACTTCATTCCTAAATGATTTGGCAGAAAACCACAAATTTTATGAGGAACAAACCAAAAATAAGAAGCAAAAATCTATTCATTCTGCAAAATTCTGGACAGTTGAGAGGTATAGTTAGCCGGGACTGTCTGAGTTTGCTGCCCTTCCCCCCCCCCTCACAAAATCATGGTCGAATAGAGCCCCCCCCCCCTGCAGCCATTCCAGTGTCCCATTCCTTGGTTATTTCACCCCATTTGCCATAAACACTGCAATGTGCATACTGCTTTACTTCTGCGATGATATGGATTTCATTTGAAAGTTTTATTTTATATTTTACAGCATAAACCCTAATAGATATCTGCTAAACAAAGCAATGCAGTCTCACAATGAAAATAGACTTAGCATTAAAACTTCTTTGCCTTTGAAACTCATATTCATTGAAACAGCACTGAAACCCACATTCAAAGAAAATACATTTTGCCAGTGGCAGATAAAGATTCATTTTGGGCTGTTTTCAAATCATAGGCCCCTTGAACACGAAACATACACATGCTCTTTGATACACCTTTCTGATTGTATTAAATTATATTCCTTGTACAATACAGTACAGTTGAACTGCCCAATTCAGAACATTTCCATCATAAAAGTCTACTCAAACTTCAACAGTCCACCAGTATCAGTAAATATGCACGATCTCTGAAGAAGTAAAAGCCATCTAAATAATTCCACATTAAAGAAATCTGTTAACTAATGAAGAGGTTACTGCTAGCAAACAACTTTATATGTCATTGTTTCATCTACAAATAAAGTGCCTGTTGCCCTTGAGGAATAAATTGCTTATGTTGCATTAAAAAAATGATAATGCTAGTAATATCGCAATAGGGAATAGATGGTAAACTGATAACAGGTTCATAGTTACTAGGTATCTTCGCCAAAGAGGGCTGCAGCATCCATCCCCTTTACAACAGAGTACAGTATCAGCAATGGATCTACCTACGGTGGGAGTAGACCCACAGCCTTCTGCATCAAAAGCAAGTACACTACCTGTTGTGCTATTTACAATATAAGCAGACTTGTCATAAGCAGCACTAAACTTTTGTTCCCCTGCAGCTCTCAGCTCCTTGTAAAATCTACTCGACACTCAGCTGTATCTCTGAACTTTGCAGCAAAGCCAAACTTTATTGGGGGGGGGGGACAAAAGCCCAAAAACCAGGGACACATTTTAAACATTGCTTGTATAATGTTGGAAAGTTGCTAGAATAAAATGCTGTGTTACCTCCATACATTTCACTGCCAAGTATTGAACCCAGGTCCCTGTGCAAAACAGCCAGAGCAACATACCAGTATGCCAAATCATCTATTTTTATGAAAGAAAGGAAGACTGAAACTTAAATGGCTACCATTTAGTGAATTCAGTTCTCACCATAGCTGTCAACATCTTAGCATAAAACACCTGAACAAAGCCAATAATGGGGGAATACAGCCCCCAAACATATTCAGTGAGTTCAGTTATCACCATAGCTCTCAACCTTGGCACAAAAAACCTGGACGAAGCCAATAATGGGGGAATACAGTCCAAAAAATAGGGACAAATATCCACTGAGGACACCAGAGCAAGCCCACACAAACACAGAGAGGACATGCAGACTCCACACAAAAGGCACCCCAGCCATGAATCAAACCAGACAACCCATAGCTGTCAGGCAACACTGCTACCACTGCACCACTGCCCTACTGTCTGTTTTAAGTAACAAAAATACAGAAACCACAGATTTTATGAGGAACAGAACAAATATGAGGCAAAAATCTGCAAATGTTTTAGAAATGGTTGTGGGTAGGGAATTCAGGCTCTTGTCACTTGGGCCCAAGGTACAGGGTTCAAGCCTTATTCTCTACCCACCACCATGAAGCAACTGGAGCATTTTATACACACACAAACACACACACACACACACACACACACACACACACACACACACACACACACACACACACACACACATACACACACACATGAGGCTAGAGCCTCCTGCAATTGGTTCAGCCTGCAGGCGATGCAGTTCGGTGACCTTCCAGTTTGTGCAGTCGTCACCGCACAGATCTCTGGGTTGGAAGGGTGGCGTTCACTGTCTAGACTGCCTAACTGAGCAGTCTGGAGCTCAGGAATGCCTGAGCATGTGTGCTTGGAGTACTGGTCTGCCTAACATAGCAGCCAGGAACTAAGCACGCATGCACATATTTTTATATGTTCTACGGTGGACAGTGGGAGGACTGGGGACTTTATTTTATGCACAGGTGGGTGACCCATTTTACAGGTGGGAGGGGTCCTATAGCACAAGCCGCCCCTGCCAAGTATGGACCCTTGTGGTACCCCAGTTGTGTTGGTTTGATGTTGGGACAGTTTATTTTGCCATTTAACACATTGTTGGCAGTTGGATATGTAGCTTGCAAACCATAGGAGGGAAGGTGGGGTGCAGCCTACAATGGATAGCTGAGGAAGAAGTTTGTTTTGGGACACTGTGTCAAATGCCTTTGATAAGTCTAGTAGTAAGACAGAGGTGATATTTCCAGAGTCAATAGATGTAGACACAGTGTCCATGAAGGAGATTAGGGCAGTAGTGGTGCTGTGTGATGGGTGAAAACAATGTTGAGTAGGGGTAATTATTTTGTTTTGGATGAGATGGTGAAGAAATTGCCTATGTATGCATTTTTCCAGGAGTTTGGAAAGAGGAGACAGGATGGGGATTGGTCGATAATTGGATAGTTCATTGGAGTTGCCCCCTTTATGGAAAGGGGTAATGATACATTTTTTTCCAGAGATTGGGGGCATTAGACTCTGCTGTGCAGCGATTTATAAGGATGCTGACATGATACACTATGGCTTCTGTTGCTTTTTTTAGGTATTTGGGGGGAGGTTATCAGAGGAGGGGAGCACGGTTTTAGTTTTTGAAGTAGTTTTTGAATGAGAGAGGTAGGGACAGGTTTAAGAGAAAAGGGGATAGAAGATGTAGTACTGGTTTGTTGGGGAGGTGAAGTGCTTTTTTTTTGTTTGTGCAGGAGTCATGAGTGGAGGGAGATCAGAGATGGAGCTTGAGGTAGTTGCGGCAGTGGGATTAAGTTTGTTGATGCTATTTATCAATTGACAGTGAAACAGATTGTCTATCTCTGAGGGGTTTTTGTCAGGGTATGGTGATGGAGTGTGTTTCCAAAATTGTTTTGGGTTGTTTTTGTGGTTTCTCAGTTGTCAAGATGGAGGGAATTATGAACAGTTCAAAATACCAGTCACTTTTGGCCCAAAACATTCAGGTGTCTGCTAGAAAGATGAAGATGAAGAGGAGTTTCACCTTTCAACATGACAACGACCCCAAGCATACATCAAAATCAACAAAAGAATGGCTTCACCAGAAGAAAATTAAAGTTTTGGAATGGCCCAGACAGAGCCCAGACCTAAATCCAATAGAAAATCTGTGGGGTTACTTGAAGAGGGCTGTGCACAAGAGATGCCCTCGCAATCTGTCAGATTTGGAGCGCTATTGCAAGGAAGAGTGTGCAGATATTGCCTAGTCAAGATGTACCACCCTGATAGACTCCTCCCCAAGATGACTGAATGCTGTAATTAAATCAAAAGGTGGTTCAACAAAGTATTAGTTTAAAGGTGTGCACACTTATGCAACCAGCTTATTGTACATTTTTTATTTTTTATATTTTTTCCCCTAACAGATTTGTTTGTTTTTCAATTGAATTGTACAGGTTATAGGTCACATTAAAGGTGGGAAAAGTTTTGAAATTATTTATTGTGTCTCATTTTTATATCGCAAAAACCTGACATTTTAAGGGGTTGTATAAACTTTTTATATCTACTGTACATATGAATATGGGTAGATGGTCACTAAGAGTATTGGGTAGAGTGTGGGAATTAGAGTATTTGTCTGGATTAGAAAGAAGTGTCCTGTCAAGAGTTGCATTTAGGGTGGCATTGGTAACTTGCTGGGTATAAACATAGAGGTTTATGCTATTAGTAGGAGAGTCAATCATCTGATCTCGCCATTTGATATTGATATCTCCCATAATTATAAGTTCATTACGGATGTTTTCTGATATCCAGGAGAGGATATCTTCCATCGTATGGATGTTTTGTCCAGGGGGGGTATATATAGCCCAACAATGTTTTGTCTTGTTGATTTGTAGGGTTCCGATTACAATTTTATCATTGGTGAAAGTTGGTGTTTTTTTAGGGAAAGGTGAGATTGTGATGATGTTAGGATAGATTAAGGCTGCCCCGCCACCTTTTTTGTTGGTTCTGTCTTTTCTAAGTATATTATAGCCTGGAGGTATTATTTCAGTATCATAGATATGGGGTTTTAGACAAGTTTCAGTGATTACTAGAATATCAGGGGTGTATTGACTTAGTCAGGCATGAAATTGTGTGGTTTTGTCACAGATAGGGTGTGTGTTTATTGTTGCTAAAAGAATATTTTAGGGTTGATGCTTTTAGTAGAGGAAGCTGTAGTTGGGGAGGAGGGCAGTTCAGAGAATATCACTGCCCTGCTGCACAGCAACTTGGAATTCCTCACTGACGGGATTTCTGCACTGCATGCAGTTGCAGCAGTTCGTAGGTGCAGCCTTTATAAATTGCTCCCTGCATGTCATGAATCTCTTCAGTGTTTCTGAAGCTGTGTAATATGGCGACTCATAGAGGGCTGTACACTATGCAGGTGAGCAGGCCTCTCAACTGTACAGATTTTCGCAGAATGTCCAGGTTTTTACCTCATATTTTTGTTCTTTTTCTCATAAAATTGTGTTTTTCTGGCAAATCACTGAGGGGTGAAGAAATAAAATAATGACAGATATTTGAGTTTCAGACCTCATACCCTTCAGAAATTTCATGCTGATGTAAAGCCTGTTATTATATCCACTTTCTAAGTTTGTAAGAGTAATATCTAAAAGGTGTCCCTATTTTTTGGCCTTTGTCCCCCCTATTATTTATGGCTTTATCCAGATTTCTTCGATCTAAGAGGTTGAGAGGTATGCAGGTGAGCATATGAGCACTGAACAGTATGAGCAGGACAGTGGAAATGCATGAATGTTAATCACACAGCACCAATTAAATGCAGTAAGGAATTAACAGCATACCCTGTAGTGGAAATGCATGAATGTTAATCACACAGCACCAATTAAATGCAGTAAGGAATTAACAACATACCCTGTAGTGGAAATGCATGAATGTTAATCACACAGCACCAATTAAATGCAGTAAGGAATTAACAGCATACCCTGTAGTGGAAATGCATGAATGTTAATCACACAGCACCAATTAAATGCAGTAAGGAATTAACAGCATACCCTGTAGTGGAAATGCATGAATGTTAATCACACAGCACCAATTAAATGCAGTAAGGAATTAACAACATACCCTGTAGTGGAAATGCATGAATGTTAATCACACAGCACCAATTAAATGCAGTAAGGAATTAACAGCATACCCTGCAGTGGAAATGCATGAATGTTAATCACATAGCACCAATTAAATGCAGTAAGGAATTAACAGCATATCCTGTAGTGGAAATGCATGAATGTTAATCACATAGCACCAATTAAATACAGTAAGGAATTAACAGCATATCCTGTAGTGGAAATGTATGAATGTTAATCACACCGCACCAATTAAATGCAGTAAGGAATTAACAGCATATCCTGTAGTGGAAATGCATGAATATTAATCACATAGCACCAATTAAATGCAGTAAGGAATTAACAGCATATCCTGTAGTGAAAATGCATGAATGTTAATCACATAGCACCAATTAAACGCAGTAAGGAATTAACAGCATATCCTGTAGTGGAAATGCATGAATGTTAGTCACACAGCACCAATTAAATGCAGTAAGGAATTAACAGCATACCCTGTAGTGGAAATGCATGAATGTTAATCACACAGCACCAATTAAATGCAGTAAGGAATTAACAACATACCCTGTAGTGGAAATGCATGAATGTTAATCACATAGCACCAATTAAATGCAGTAAGGAATTAACAACATACCCTGTAGTGGAAATGCATGAATGTTAATCACATAGCACCAATTAAATGCAGTAAGGAATTAACAGCATATCCTGTAGTGGAAATGCATGAATGTTAATCACATAGCACCAATTAAATGCAGTAAGGAATTAACAGCATACACTGTAGTGGAAATGCATGAATGTTAATCACACAGCACCAATTAAATGCAGTAAGGAATTAACAACATACCCTGTAGTGGAAATGCATGAATGTTAATCACACAGCACCAATTAAATGCAGTAAGGAATTAACAGCATACCCTGTAGTGGAAATGCATGAATGTTAATCACACAGCACCAATTAAATGCAGTAAGGAATTAACAGCATACACTGTAGTGGAAATGCATGAATGTTAATCACACAGCACCAATTAAATGCAGTAAGGAATTAACAACATACCCTGTAGTGGAAATGCATGAATGTTAATCACACAGCACCAATTAAATGCAGTAAGGAATTAACAGCATACCCTGTAGTGGAAATACATGAATGTTAATCACATAGCACCAATTAAATGCAGTAAGGAATTAACAGCATATCCTGTAGTGGAAATGCATGAATGTTAATCACATAGCACCAATTAAATACAGTAAGGAATTAACAGCATATCCTGTAGTGGAAATGTATGAATGTTAATCACACCGCACCAATTAAATGCAGTAAGGAATTAACAGCATATCCTGTAGTGGAAATGCATGAATATTAATCACATAGCACCAATTAAATGCAGTAAGGAATTAACAGCATATCCTGTAGTGAAAATGCATGAATGTTAATCACATAGCACCAATTAAACGCAGTAAGGAATTAACAGCATATCCTGTAGTGGAAATGCATGAATGTTAGTCACACAGCACCAATTAAATGCAGTAAGGAATTAACAGCATACCCTGTAGTGGAAATGCATGAATGTTAATCACACAGCACCAATTAAATGCAGTAAGGAATTAACAACATACCCTGTAGTGGAAATGCATGAATGTTAATCACATAGCACCAATTAAATGCAGTAAGGAATTAACAACATACCCTGTAGTGGAAATGCATGAATGTTAATCACATAGCACCAATTAAATGCAGTAAGGAATTAACAGCATATCCTGTAGTGGAAATGCATGAATGTTAATCACATAGCACCAATTAAATGCAGTAAGGAATTAACAGCATACACTGTAGTGGAAATGCATGAATGTTAATCACACAGCACCAATTAAATGCAGTAAGGAATTAACAACATACCCTGTAGTGGAAATGCATGAATGTTAATCACACAGCACCAATTAAATGCAGTAAGGAATTAACAGCATACCCTGTAGTGGAAATGCATGAATGTTAATCACACAGCACCAATTAAATGCAGTAAGGAATTAACAGCATACACTGTAGTGGAAATGCATGAATGTTAATCACACAGCACCAATTAAATGCAGTAAGGAATTAACAACATACCCTGTAGTGGAAATGCATGAATGTTAATCACACAGCACCAATTAAATGCAGTAAGGAATTAACAGCATACCCTGTAGTGGAAATACATGAATGTTAATCACATAGCACCAATTAAATGCAGTAAGGAATTAACAGCATACACTGTAGTGGAAATGCATGAATGTTAATCACACAGCACCAATTAAATGCAGTAAGGAATTAACAGCATACCCTGTAGTGGAAATGCATGAATGTTAATCACACAGCACCAATTAAATGCAGTAAGGAATTAACAGCATATCCTGTAGTGAAAATGCATGAATGTTAATCACACAGCACCAATTAAATGCAGTAAGGAATTAACAGCATACCCTGTAGTGGAAATACATGAATGTTAATCACATAGCAACAATTAAATGCAGTAAGGAATTAACAGCATACCTTGTAGTGGAAATGCATGAATGTTAATCACACAGCACCATTTAAATGCAGTAAGGAACTAACAGCATATCCTGTAGTGGAAATGCATGAATGTTAATCACATAGCACCAATTAAATGCAGTAAGGAATTAACAGCATACCCTGTAGTGGAAATGCATGAATGTTAATCACATAGCACCAATTAAATGCAGTAAGGAATTAACAGCATACCCTGTAATGGAAATGCATGAATGTTAATCACATAGCACCAATTAAATGCAGTAAGGAATTAACAGCATACCCTGTAGTGGAAATGCATGAATGTTAATCACACAGCACCATTTAAATGCAGTAAGGAACTAACAGCATATCCTGTAGTGGAAATGCATGAATGTTAATCACATAGCACCAATTAAATGCAGTAAGGAATTAACAGCATACCCTGTAATGGAAATGCATGAATGTTAATCACACAGCACCAATTAAATGCAGTAAGGAATTAACAGCATACCCTGTAGTGGAAATGCATGAATGTTAATCACACAGCACCAATTAAATGCAGTAAGGAATTAACAGCATACCCTGTAGTGGAAATGCATGAATGTTAATCACATAGCACCAATTAAATGCAGTAAGGAATTAACAGCATACCCTGTAGTGGAAATGCATGAATGTTAATCACACAGCACCAATTAAATGCAGTAAGGAATTAACAGCATACCCTGTAGTGGAAATGCATGAATGTTAATCACACAGCACCATTTAAATGCAGTAAGGAACTAACAGCATATCCTGTAGTGGAAATGCATGAATGTTAATCACATAGCACCAATTAAATGCAGTAAGGAATTAACAGCATACCCTGTAATGGAAATGCATGAATGTTAATCACACAGCACCAATTAAATGCAGTAAGGAATTAACAGCATACCCTGTAGTGGAAATGCATGAATGTTAATCACATAGCACCAATTAATTGCAGTAAGGAATTAACAGCATATCCTGTAGTGGAAATGCATGAATGTTAATCACACAGCACCAATTAAATGCAGTAAGGAATTAACAGCATATCCTGTAGTGGAAATGCATGAATGTTAATCACACAGCACCAATTAAATGCAGTAAGGAATTAACAGCATACCCTGTAGTGGAAATGCATGAATGTTAATCACACAGCACCAATTAAATGCAGTAAGGAATTAACGGCATACACTGTAGTGGAAATGCATGAATGTTAATCACACAGCACCAATTAAATGCAGTAAGGAATTAACAGCATACCCTGTAGTGGAAATGCATGAATGTTAATCACATAGCACCAATTAAATGCAGTAAGGAATTAACAACATACCCTGTAGTGGAAATGCATGAATGTTAATCACACAGCACCAATTAAATGCAGTAAGGAATTAACAGCATACCCTGTAGTGGAAATGCATGAATGTTAATCATATAGCACCAATTAAATGCAGTAAGGAATTAACAGCATACCCTGTAGTGGAAATGCATCAATATTAATCACACAGCACCAATTAAATGCAGTAAGGAATTAACAGCATACCCTGTAGTGGAAATGCATGAATGTTAATCACACAGCACCAATTAAATGCAGTAAGGAATTAACAGCATACCCTGTAGTGGAAATGCATGAATGTTAATCACACAGCACCAATTAAATGCAGTAAGGAATTAACAGCATACCCTGTAGTGGAAATGCAGGAATGTTAATCACATAGCACCAATTAAATGCAGTAAGGAATTAACAGCATACCCTGTAGTGGAAATGCATGAATGTTAATCACACAGCACCAATTAAATGCAGTAAGGAATTAACAGCATATCCTGTAGTGGAAATGCATGAATGTTAATCACATAGCACCAATTAAATGCAGTAAGGAATTAACAGCATACCCTGTAGTGGAAATGCATGAATGTTAATCACACAGCACCAATTAAATGCAGTAAGGAATTAACAGCATACCCTGTAGTGGAAATGCATGAATGTTAATCACACAGCACCAATTAAATGCAGTAAGGAATTAACAGCATACCCTGTAGTGGAAATGCATGAATGTTAACCACATAGCACCAATTAAATGCAGTAAGGAATTAACAGCATACCCTGTAGTGGAAATGCATGAATGTTAATCACATAGCACCAATTAAATACAGTAAGGAATTAACAGCATATCCTGTAGTGGAAATGCATGAATGTTAATCACACAGCACCAATTAAATGCAGTAAGGAATTAACAGCATACCCTGGAGTGGAAATGCATGAATGTTAATCACACAGCACCAATTAAATGCAGTAAGGAATTAACAGCATACCCTGGAGTGGAAATGCATGAATGTTAATCACACAGCACCAATTAAATGCAGTAAGGAATTAACAGCATACCCTGGAGTGGAAATGCATGAATGTTAATCACATAGCACCAATTAAATGCAGTAAGGAATTAACAGCATACCTTGTAGTGGAAATGCATGAATGTTAAGCACACAGCACCAATTAAATGCAGTAAGGAATTAACAGCATACCCTGTAGTGGAAATGCATGAATGTTAAGCACACAGCACCAATTAAATGCAGTAAGGAATTAACAGCATACCTTGTAGTGGAAATGCATGAGTGTTAATCACACAGCACCAATTAAATGTAGTAAGGAATTAACAGCATACCTTGTAGTGGAAATGCATGAGTGTTAATCACACAGCACCAATTAAATGCAGTAAGGAAGTAACAGCATACCTTGTAGTGGAAATGCATGAGTGTTAATCACACAGCACCAATTAAATGCAGTAAGGAATTAACAGCATACCCTGTAGTGGAAATGCATGAATGTTAATCACACAGCACCAATTAAATGCAGTAAGGAATTAACAGCATACCCTGTAGTGGAAATGCATGAATGTTAATCACATAGCACCAATTAAATGCAGTAAGGAATTAACAGCATACCCTGTAGTGGAAATGCATGAATGTTAATCACACAGCACCAATTAAATGCAGTAAGGAATTAACAGCATACCCTGTAGTGGAAATGCATGAATGTTAATCACATAGCACCAATTAAATGCAGTAAGGAATTAACAGCATACCCTGTAGTGGAAATGCATGAATGTTAATCACACAGCACCATTTAAATGCAGTAAGGAATTAACAACATACCCTGTAGTGGAAATGCATGAATGTTAATCACACAGCACCAATTAAATGCAGTAAGGAATTAACAGCATACCCTGTAGTGGAAATGCATGAATGTTAATCACACAGCACCAATTAAATGCAGTAAGGAATTAACAGCATACCCTGTAGTGGAAATGCATGAATGTTAATCACACAGCACCAATTAAATGCAGTAAGGAATTAACAGCATACCCTGTAGTGGAAATGCATGAATGTTAGTCACACAGCACCAATTAAATGCAGTAAGGAATTAACAGCATATCCTGTAGTGGAAATGCATGAATGTTAATCACATAGCACCAATTAAACGCAGTAAGGAATTAACAGCATATCCTGTAGTGGAAATGCATGAATGTTAATCACATAGCACCAATTAAATGCAGTAAGGAATTAACAGCATATCCTGTAGTGGAAATGTATGAATGTTAATCACATAGCACCAATTAAATGCAGTAAGGAATTAACAGCATACCCTGTCACACTGTTTTCCCAAACATAGAAGGATCTTGTTCGGTGCTGTATGGGTTGAGGTCCTCTGTGGAGAGCTTATCCACAGTTATCTGCTGGTGGTTTTAATGGGGCTCAGCACCATGATAATTCTGTAAGTCTTTGAATCTCATTTTTATCATGTAACATGACTGCCAAACTGGGAAGGGAGCTTTGCTCTGCTCCAGGAAAATTTTACAAATACTGTCCCAAGATGTGAAATACCACTGCATGCAGAGAATTAACAAAACCTCTGTGTAGATAAACTCTGCACAGAAGGCAAGCCAGTGAATCAAGTATTGCAAGAGCAACACATGCCACAGAGCCACTATAGAGATTAAAGAACAGATTTTCAGATTTAAGACTGAAAATGACATGTAGTTAACTTTGAAAAATAAGTAGGTAAATAAATAACTAAATTAATAAATCGAGAAACAAATAAGCAAATATAGGACAGTGGTTCAGAAGAAATGGGTTTAGAGTATATTCACCCAGTAACAGATCAGCAGACTAAAATAACAGATTAGTACCTGAAACTATTTGGATTGCCATTGCTTTAAATATGCTGAAAAGGAGAAGCAATTAACTTTCCAAAAGAAAACTTGAGACAGGCCATTAAATATGGGAAAAACAAACAAAACAGCAATAGATACATACATAAATACATAAATAACTGAAGGGTAACACTTTGAAAAGAAATGCATGAAATTTATATTCACACAGTAAAATATAAGCAGATTAACACAGCATGTTGCCATCTGAAACATTTAGGCAAAATGGTGGCATGGCTCATGAATCAATAAACTTTCTACAAAAGTGTTGCTTGAAGGCAGTAAAGTGTAAAAAATAACTGAATATTCAATACAGCATTTTAATGAAAGTACATTTAAAGAAACAGATGGATTGATTGGACAACATGTCTTTGTGCCTGAAAAATGCTGTGTTTTTCTATTTTAGTTTCTGTTTGGAGTAAGAAGCAGATTTCATTCTTGCTGAGCCATGTTTTACTTAATATATGCATTAATATGACATATATATATATATATATATATATATATATATATATATATATACATATATATATAAAATCATAACCCACGGAAAACAGCATGCAAACAATTAAAGTTTTCTGGCATAAAATTGTCATTGTTGAAAAAAACAGCAAAAGGTCTACCTTATGTCCATAAACCAAAGGCATTGGTAAAGTGCTTTGCTGATATTTTCTTGGTCATCTTTTGCACCACAGCTTTTGGTACATACAGCTCCATAGGGCATGTTACTTTCTGTTAGCCTAAATACCAGTGCTACATCTTTATTAAAATCCTACATAAATCAGCATTTTTTCCTGTGCTGGTGTCACCAAGACTTTCAGTGAACATTCCCCTTTGTGATGTCAGCACAGAGACAACATGACTATGCATCAATAAATTTGAACAGAATCATCAGAATACATGTGCAGAAGAGTAAATATTAAAATATATGGAAGCATCACCCCTATCCTGATGTTGACATCACCTAGAGATACAGGACATTTATTTAGGATGTGGCTTGTTAAAAAGTTTATGATGCTTTTTTTTTTTTTTTAAATTAAGAAATGGCCTAACTGCATAAAGGATAAAAGGTGGATAAACTGCATCTTGGTGCGTATACCACACTGGACTGTGATATAGGTATTAATGATGGCAAGACACTTCATTGTACTCAATTATGTGCAAAGTAACTGTCTAGGCATTCCTGAAGTGTGGAGCAGAATGAGAGAGAAATCAAAGGCTATAGTAGCTTGTAGCCTGCTGCAATGTTGGATTGAAGCTTTCACTTGCAATGCTATGCATCCTTTGGTGAAATACCTGAGACTTGAGCTAATTTCATAGTAGAATAAACTTATCATTTTCCTCTGATCACTCAAGATCTTACAAACATCTGAAAAAAGAGGACATTTTGTTAGATACCTTCAATGATTTACGAGTTTTCTTGTTTGTTTGTAGCATAATAATTCTGTATTTTAACTTTTCTAGTCATAATACATCTAGAAGAAAACACAATATTAACATGATTATTGTAACTGTAAGAAGGGAATTTTGCATCATGCTTCTGCTATGGTACTATCTGAAATACTTCAGGGGTTCTGCCCAAATATTTTTATTTAATTGCTGTCTGAGTCAAATAAAGCAGATTTCATTGCTCACGGATATAACCAAGACAGTTGCTTACACATTAATTCTAGAACCATCTAGCACTACTCAACAGATTGGGCAAGTTGAGGCATAGGGAAACAACAAGCCCTTTGCAGAACTACGATACTAATTATTCTGGATTTTATAAGTGGAGTAGTGAAACAGATGAAATGTGTCACCTGTCAGATAACCAGTGCATTTCATTGAGTGATCAGGGGTTTTCTAGAAGTCCCACCATAGAAATGTATGCTGCTGCAGTTGATACAGACATTTCTCAGTAATTCTTAGATGCATAGTATTGTAATAAGTCTTAAAGTAATCAAATTCTGTACTAGAGCAAAACAACATAACAGAGGTGATATTTATTCTGCTGATATGGTACAGATGGAAAATCATTAAATTAAGTACTGCAGATATATGGGCTGAGTAGGATAGCTTGTTAAGGAGTTTCCTACACATACAGATACATATGTTAAATTATCATAAAGACAAGACTTTCTAGTATGTTGAAAACAGATATAATAGAAAAGCTCATTCAGACTCTGCCACAGCTTGCTGTGAGGTAAAGTTTAGTTTGTTTTTGTTTTCTTGTATTTTGTATTGATTCATTGCCTTCTTCTATTTTGTAGATTGTGATTTAGTTTCTTTGCACTGTGTTTTACTTGAATGTGTCTCTTGTGAGTCACACAGAAATTAAGTTTTTCCCACCCTCCTACCTTGATGCTGTTATGTTTTTAAACTTAATGTATTTCTAGTTGCCTGCCTCTTATGTTAATTTGACTACATATTTCCTTTCCTCTCCTCTTTCACTGGTATTGTGAGTAAGCACAACATTATCATTTTTGAAATCACTCCCCTTCATCTGTTTAAATTCATTGGCCATCCCCATGTTTTCCATAGAATCAGAATACAAAGTGCCCACCCCCTTCCAATCTGCCGTGCTCTTTTAAAATGAGTGGCTCTTCACTTAGATAACTAAAGCTTGTTGCCCCTCTTTCATATCTAACTGCTTAGTGCACACTGCAGCTCTTAGCATATTAACACATTTTTTTTCTTACCTTTAAAATCTGCAGCATCTAATCCAAAGCCACCAATTACTGGAGAGCCCACATTCTGCCTCTCAGTAGTCATCTTGGGATTAGTGGGTTTTTTTCCTTGTGAGAGAAGGATCATAGGGACATTATGTTCTGTTTTCTGGAGACTGCTGATCACTGGTAATCCTAATAACTGCTTCATAGGTGTCAGCTTGGAATTTGTGCTTATATTTTGCTCCTGGTGAGAGAAGAAGCAGAATGCATTGATTGCTGGCTGTTTCTGATTGGACAGTGAGTCTCTTTGTTTGACCTTCCTGATTGGTCTGGTTGGTATTCAAGGCATCTCCCAGGAAAAGGATACAATAAGCTTGCAGACCTTTGTGTCATCTGGGACAAGACTGTTGATTACCAAGGAACCTGTGACTTGCTTCTCATCTTGGGATTGGTGCTACTGTATTCATTCTGGTGAGAGAAGAAACAAAGGAGCATTGTATCTCAGCTGAGTGAAGCAGTTGTGAGACCAGCACTAGCAGTAGCCAGGTAGTAGCCATTCAGGTGAATCCTCTTGGGTCCCTATCACGTCATAGAATCCTCAATCCATTAAACCCCCCCTATTCATTGAACTTAAAACATTGAACATCATTTTAGCGAACACTTATGTCATTGAAAAGTTTCCCCAAGGAAGGGAGTTACTTGTCCGCTGTTACAAATTTGCCCTTTTCCCCAATGTAGTGCGATCTTGGAGTCAGTATATATAATCGGGGGGGGGGGGTTGGTGGGCAAAGCCCCCACCTTGTTGAGTTTAAAATTGTGTAGTTTGTCTTATGATTTGCTCTGGTGGCCAAGTATTTTTTTTCTCCTTAGGAAAATTTTCAGTGGTCTAAGTGTTCGCTGAAATGATCTTAGATTTTTTAAGTTCAATGAATAGAGGTTTGACGGATTGAGGACTTGATGAAGTGATATAGACCAAGCCTCTCTTTTCATCATTCTTGACAATGCTAGTTCTTTCTCTTCAGTATGTACTGCTTGATTTGCTGCTATCTAACCTAACTTCAGAATATGTCTGCAAATACTTCACCATAAATCATCAGGGTCTTCTTATTAGTTTCGCTCTCAAGTGCTTAGCAGTGCCCTGTATAGAGGCAGACACCTTGAGGTGATATTTGTCCTGCAAAAGCACCCTTGAAATTTCGCCAATACCTAGTTGCACACATGGGGCAACTAGTTAGCAGTGACAAGCATTGCATCCAGAGTTGCAACCAGATACTCTTGACATTACTTTATATTTTCACTCCAACAGTCTAATCAATAAAAAGGGTCTGTTTCCGTGGATATGAACTTTCCCACTATCTCTATTAATAGCTCAATGCTAGGAGTCTAAACAAAACTTCCACTCCCTACAAGCTCTCCTCACCCTAGAGAATTCTGATGTCTGTGCAGTCACTGAGACATGGTTTAGAGCCATGGAGAACACACCGGTAGTACAAGGCTATAATGTCTCATGCATATTTAGACCAGCTACTGCACAGACAAGAACTAAAGATGAAGGTGTGTCAACTTACATAAAAAATAACTGTACCACAGGGCTGGGCAAACAGGGTAATGCACTTGAACTTTTCCATGTTCAAATCACCATAGGCAAAAGCCCATGCCACTTTCTTGCAAGCTATAGGTTCCCCATCTTTAACCCAGGAAACCTATAACATGTATTTAAACTTATTGGAACACTCACATCCAACCCAATACTATATTCATGGGTGACTTTAACTACTCCAATATAAACTGGGAATCATATATGACACCAAACGTACAGTCGTAGAGATTCTTGAATTTTGCAAACACAAACTTCCTGGACCAGATTGTCAGTAGGCCAACCAGGGGTGCAAACATACTGGATCTGGTCCTCACTAATATGGAAGAGTGCTGCACATCCCCTAGTGTAATATCGTCTGTGGAAAGGTCAGACCACAAAATGGTGTCCTTTGAAGTAAGAATAAAACCTGGATTCCCAGCTAACCTTGGAATATTCAGGAACTACTCTAAGGCTGATGTCATACTATTAAGTGATAACCTGCCAAAGTTTCAACTCCCACAAACCATAAGAACACTACTGCCTATGAGGAACTGTTCACAGAAACCCTATGCAAGCATATTAATAGTTGGATAGAGGCAGATGTACCCACCAGGAAGAAGTACAGAACTAACTCAAAAAAGCCACCCTGGTAGAATCACAATATCAATAGGCTGTATAACAGAAGGAAGAATATCATGACAAAACGTAGGAGGTGCAGCACCCAGCAGGATGAAAGAACTCTCACCAAAGTAACAAGAAACTAAGAGGACAAATAAAGTCTACCAAAGCCAAATATGAAGTAAATTTGGCCTCCCGGGCCAGAGACAACCTATGTCCACAACCTCAAAGGCAATACACAATTGTATGCAGAGCTTATTGTTAATGGAGCCACCTATACTGAGTCAGAAGATATAGTAAACCTACAGGCCAAAAAAGTCAGCTCCAGCTTTAACCCTCACTCCTCCTCAGCCTTTCCCGAGGAAATACCATCAAATATAACTCCCCCAGGTACCACTAGTTAGCAGATCCTTAATTCTCTCTCTCTCTAAGGCCAAGAACACTACAACATTGAGCCCAGACAGTATCCCAGGATTCCTTCTAAATAGCACAAAACATGATCTATCAGGCCCTCTGGAATTGCTGTTTAATTTAACTCTAGACTCCAAACAGGCTTCATTATTTAACTCCAGACTATAGACAGGCTTCATGTCTCACAAATAGAAAGCAGCAACTATCACGTCTATATTACTGCATCAAAAAGGCTGTTAACTGAACTCCCTTTTATCAACACATATTAAGTGAAATAAAAAAAACCCAAATGGTCACAAAAGCAAATTTTTTTCCCCAGGGGAAAAAAATCGCTTGGCCAATACAATAAAAAAAAAAAGAAATTCAGACTGTACAAAGCGGAGGACTTTGTCACCCCCCCCCCCAACTAAATATACCAACTCTGAGATCACACTACAGTGGAGGAAAGGACAAATTCCCAATGATGGCCAAGTGATTTTTCCCCTGAGAAAAAAATCACTTTGTGGCCGTTCGGGGCTGTTGTATTTTGCTTAATATGTGTTGATAACAAGGAATTCGGTTAACAGCCCATTTTAAGTCATAATATAGACCCCAAGTGTCATCCTTCTGCACAAATTGGGCCATCTACAGACCCATAAGTTTCACTAGTCTTGTATGCAAAACCATGGAAAGAATTATCATGGAAATGATCAATAAGGACATAGGAAACCTCAAGACACTGGACCCAACTCAATTTGGCTTTGTCAAGAGCAGGTCATGCCTACTCAACCTGATGGACGTCTTTGAGAAGGGCACTAAAATAATGGCCAAGCCATTTGATACAATACCCCACTCAGGCATTGTCACCCAATGGATAGCCAGCTGCTCACAGACAGGACCTGGGAATTTAGAATTGGGGAGTCCACCTCTACAAAGATACTAGTCACAATTGGAGTCCCTCAGGTTTTGGTCCTGGAACTGTTCCTTTTTGGCATTTTCTCCACTGAAGTCAAGGTCAATGTCAGTGGCCTCTTGCTGCCTAAATTTTACAGATGATTAAATTATGAGCGGTTATAGAATCCCCCACCAACACAAATGTTCTCCAGAAAGAGCTGACACAGACAAATAATTGATGTCAGAGCCATGGACTAAAACTAAAAGCCAAGCAATGCATATTATTATCCTTAAAGAAGTCATCCATCCCTGATAATGATCATATTGAGAACACATCCCTATATGTAGACCCAGTATTCTAGGACTTGGAGACACACATATGCAGTAATCCAGTCTTTGACCATCATGTGTCTACAGTAGTAAGGGAGTCATTCTATGTCGTGCAACTTATAAACAAAGGTATGTCATCAAGGTCCAAAGAAGTCATTGTATCACTCTATGTGGCATTCATCAGACCTATCATTGAGTACAATGCCCATCTTGATATGTACCTAACTAGGCATATCACACAGTTGGAATGTCTACAGAAGTCACTCACTGAAAGAATCCAGGGCATAAGTAACATGTCCTATGCAGAACATATCAATGCCTTATCCCTATATTCTGTCTCTTATAGGCTGTTGAGGGGAGATCTATGTCTGGCATACAAGGCATTGCCAGACCCCACCGTGATGGACCTCCTGCATATCTTCAAAATAAACAGAACCAGAATTACCCTGTTCTAAAGACTTGCACCTTGTCTGTGATATAAATAGGACCTCCTGGAGAGACAGGTATCTATCCCTGAGATTACCCTGTCTCTGGAACAGGCTTCCCATCCACGTGAAACAGAGTTCCTCCCATTTCAAGTGTAACTTTAACAATTGGATGGGGAACAGGAAATATATCCCTGGTTTGCCACCTATGTCTCTAATATACTCAGGCTTCCTGTAAATGTTTAATCTCGCAAGCCGCTGCTTTCACTTATCAAGGGTAGAAGACCTTGTCAGAGATTTGGGATGCATGGCTAGGCTTAAAAAAACCCTTGTGGTTGTTAGCCTAATAAAGACATATGAACCTAGGTTGAAGGTAGAACATGTTGCACTGTTAAAGATCTGAGTGAGCTACACCCAGAAAATTCTACCAAACAGTTCAGCAGTACAGCAAATGGTTACCAGGATGACTAGGGATGACACAGAGGATTATGATTGAGTCTCCATTCCTTTGTTATGTGTTCAAGACATGATATTAAGAAATTCATCTCATGCTATAAACTCAGATCTCTGCTTTCCTTAATACCCTCACTTCAGACACCTAGAACTAGACTACAGTGGACTTGACCACAGCTTTTCAGTGGTAGCACCTCAGTACTGTGAATCCATCCTTGATAAGCTAAAACATGTTAATCTACACATTGAATTCAGATACATCTTAAAATTACTTGCATAAACATACTTCCTAGAGATGCCTTCAGTATAAAGATATAACTTAATACTATAACCTCCTTCTGCTTCCATGCCATCCTACTGAATTAATTCTGCCATTTACTAGAATCACCTTTTAAAAGATATCTGCTGATTAAATTCTTTCTAACTTTTAAGACACATGTACCTTCATTATTTATTTATTCCCCTTTGTTAACCAGGTTAATCCCACTGGGCTAGATTTTTTGACATTGTTTTTGAGGCTGGTTCTATTCTGGAAAGTTTTTATTTATTTATTTATTTTTTTTTTTGGGGGGGGGGTATGAGAAGAAAAAGAACTTTAATTCATGGAATTGTTATGTGGCTAAAGCATTTCACAGAGAAACAAAAAATAAAATATATGCTCAATTTTGAACTGAAGTTGAAAAACAGACTTTAAAAGAGACATTTAAGCAAACTTTGCAAAGAAATTATGGATATTAGGAAAGTCTATAATAACAGACGATTATGGCCTGGGTGATGGGACTGTCATTTTGTACTGAAAATAGAGAGAGAAAAAATGAATGAGTAGTTAAATGAAGGTTTTATGTGTAAAGGTTTATGCAGTGGTATACTTCTGTATAGAAAAAGGTAGATAAAAATAAAATTGAAAAATTGGAGACCTGTAGTATTGAACAATGCAGACTATATGATATTTATGAAAATACTTCAGAAGAGAATGGAAAGTAAATGAAAATGATTTTGGAAGATGGTGTATATAGTTTAAAAGGAAAAGGGTGCCAGGAATTATTATTCATAGTAAGGAAATTATGGATGATATGATGAACAGGATGGATGAGGCCAAGATCATGGTAGGAGATTTAAATAAAGCTTTTGATACAGTACAGCATGAGCTATTGTGGACAACTATGGAAGTGAAGAACATAAATAAAAAATAAGGATGTATGTTGCTCTGCATATAATAAAAATAAAGTAATACTTTTAGTGAATGGTTTGTTAAGCATAGACATCAATATAAAGAATGGATATGTCAGAGATGTCCTATGAGCAGTATATTGTTTGCAATAGTTATGACTGTATTAGAGATGTAAATTTGCACATGAGATGTGCTATCTATGTTACTGATGAAGGGATTAAAATTCCAGTCATGTTTACTTATGTATATTATCTTTCATTGATTACAAGACTCAATGTCTGGATGAAATAAGTTATACGTTATATATATAAATGCTTATATATAATAAGTATGACTTTAAATAAAAAGGAAAGTAAAGGACTGGGTGATATAGTAAAGATAGGAGGTGTATCTTTCTCAATGAAAGAAATCTCTGTGTTAGGAATAAGATTTGGGGTAAAAATGTAAGTGAGGAACAACGTCATATGATACTGGATAAAATAAAGATGTATTGTTTTTGGAAAACATACAAGTTATCATTTAATAAAAAGGTTTATTTGATTAATTCAGTTATACTATGAAAAATTGCATAATTAGCTGATGTATATCTATATATCTATATCTATATCTATATCTATATATATATATATATATATATATATATATATATTGCTAATAATGTAGGAAAAAGAAATACTACAAATAATTTTTGTTTAATATAGGGTTCGAGATTGAATCCAATGAAATGAGGAATCTTATAAATGGACAAGGAAGATGGAGGGTTAAGAGCAGTAAACCCAATTGTTTATGCTGCTTTTTTGAATTTGTATAAAGTTTTGCTTTGGGTAAATGATGTAATTGAAAAGTTAATAGCAAATTTACTACAGTACAAATATAAACAGCACTGCGATATGCTAACAAAATTCTAAAGATGAGAAGAATGTTTAAATGAAGTGATGACATGTTATCAAGTAACAATGCTTTTATGGAAAATAAAATTTGATGAAATAGAAAATGAGAGGAAAGAGTGGTACAAAAATATCACAGTACAATATTATTATATTAATCCTTGGGCTAAGCTAGTGAAAAGGTTAAAACTATAAAAGTATGAAAAGCATGGTATAGTTAGCAAGAAGAATGTAAATATTCTTTATGGAGATTAGTGATTAATAAATTACCAGTAAAAGAAAATATGCCATATATAAAACAAAATCAGTGAAAAATGTGTATATATTGTGGTAAAGAAGAAACTACAGAACAGGTTTTCTTACAATGTATAAGGGTTGCAAAATTGTGGGTAAATTGCTCAATGAAAATTTCTTTGAAAATATAAAGGAGGCAAATGAAATAAATATGGATATGATTATGTGTGGATATTATAGCCATAAAAATAAGGAGTATGGTAGTAAAATAAATAGTAAAATGCTAAATATGTTAATAAAATAAATAAAAGATTATTTTATGTTGTGTGGACCATTTGGAATGAAAGGCTAAATGAAATCATGTTTATTGATAAAAGGAGACTAGCATTGATTTTAAGAAAAGTTAGATGTTAATTGTGGAATAAGGAGTGGGGGTCAAATCAGATAATGAAGATAGAAGTTTACATACTAATGAACAGCAAGTCATCTATGATTGTATGGCAATAATGGAAAGGAATGGAAATGTTTTACACTGTATAAATTTGTATACATGTAAGTTTGTAAACAGTATTCTACATAATGTTTTTTTTTTTAAATAAAGAACCCCAACTGTTTTCAATAGGTGTCATAGGATCTTTTACATCCACCTGAGCTATCACCAGCTCAGACAGAAGAATCCTCTGCATATGTCTCATTCACAGGATGGCACACTCAGGAGTGCAGCAAATGCCTCTCAACTGTCCAAATTTTAACAGAATGTGAAGATTTCTGCCTCATATTTTTGGTCTGCTTATCATACAATTTGTAGTTTTCTGGCAAGCCATTGAGGATTGAAGTCACTAATTAATGATATGCATTTAAATTTCAGACTTCATATCATTCAGAAAATGTATACTGTCTAAGTTTATAGCAGCAATATTTAAAATCTGTCCCTGTTTTTGGGGCTTTGTTACCCTATGGTTTTAGGCTTTATGCAGATTTCTTGTGCTGAGAGGTATGGTGCAGCACTCCTCATATACTGCACTAGTAGCAATTGATCTACCCGGTGTGGGAGTAGAACCCACAAACTTCTGCACCAAAGGTGAGTGTGCTACCTGTTGCATCACTGACACTTCTTCTTCTTTTGGCTTTTCCCGGTTAGGGGTCGCCACAGCGGAACTCCGGTCCGCTAATGATTGGCAGTAGATTTTTTACAGGGCCGAGGTGCCAGCTCGACGCCCAACCTTTAGCGAAGGCACGCCCATTCTACGCATGTCTTTCGAACGCCAATCGTCCGCGGGGAGGACATGCAGACTCCACACAAAAGGCGCCCCAGCCAAGAATCGAACGGGAGATCCTCTTGCTGTGAGGCAACAATGCTACCGCTGCACCACCATGGCTTCTGTTGCATCACTGACACTACTACTTATTATATCCTAATACCTCTTTTTCACCCCACCCACATACTCCTTCACATTTTTTTATTTTTGCTTTCATACCAATCAATAGTAAATGTTGTAAATTATCTATTTCACCTCTATTGATGTCAGTACTGAAATTTTTACCTCTGTATGTAAATTGTACTATGCAGAGTTAGCGCAAATGCCTACTTGTTTAAGTCTTATATCCTCTGTAAATATGTTACTATATGTCACTAGTCTGTCATAGATTGTTGTTTATTTTCTCTCTTTTGCCTGGGATGAGCATGAAAATGATCTGTTTGGATCAGTTGTTCTTCTTCTTCTTTCGGCTTTTTCTGGTTAGGGGTCGCCACAGTGGAACTCTGGTCCGCTAATGATTGGCAGTAGATTTCTATGGTGCCAAGGTGCCAGCTTGATGCCCAACCTTCATCGAAGGCATGTCCATTTACGCATGTCTTTCAAATGCTACTCGACCATGAGGAGGACATGCAGACTCCATACAGAAGGCGCTCCATCCGAGAATCGAACAGGAGAACCTCTTGCTGTGAGTCGACAATGCTACCGCTGCACCACCGCTGCTTACAGTACTCTATCCCAATTAACAACTTATACATAAACAAACAAATAAATAAGTATCGGTAATTAGGGTGTAAGCATTTAAAGTTTAATTTGAGTGGCAATGGAAGATGGATTTTTATGATTCACAATTTCCCAACTCCTGCACTATTTTATTATGTAAACTGGCATAAGAGGGTTAAACTATTATACACAATAAAATAACTCTGTCTTTGGATTGTTTGCAAATGAATTTAAATGAGAGATGACATGTTTTGTTATGTCTTTGGGTGCATTTAATAAATTTTTTTATTGGGGGGTGTCTTTGTGTCCAGTTTGTACATTTTGCAGATATAGCAGCATTTTATAAATGTTTTATCTGTCTTCTGGCACACAGATTCTAGTGTGATCTACTTGCAACACATGACACCACAATTACTTTTATTATATTCGAGCAAGCTTAATTAAAGGACTTAAGTACTTGAAATTTAACTTGCTCCTGTCTAGGGTACAAACACTTAATAGGTTATTAGTGTGAAACATAGGTTCATTATCAGAGAACACCTTTTTCTGTCAGGTATAAATAGAACACCTGACTTTAAATACAACTTCCTGTACATTAAAGTTTCAACTAGGCAGTGCTTTAAGTAAAATATAGCAATACATATAGAACACACCACGGCCACTAGGGAGCAAAACTTCTTTTAATGTAAGTGTTTTTGTGTCCTACTTGGACACTTCATCAGGTCTGAATTGTCCAGGTAGGACATGAAAGCGCTTACATTAAAACAAGTTTTGCTCCCTAGTGGCCGTGGTGTGTTCTCTCTGTATTGCTATACTGTTATACTGGATTTTTATTCAGAGGGACCCTTTATTCTCCAACCATTTTGTATTGCCAGTGCTTCAAGTTCATGTATAGAAATCATTGCTGTACTACAGCTGTAGTTTTTTGCATATTGCATTTCTTGTTTAATTAAGTGGATTGAGTAAGAAAATAAGGCTGTCTGGGGGATGCTGTGATTTCTGACATTCATGTCTAGGACTGGTTCTCTTACTCCATTGGTGCTACTCCTACTGGTTTTCAGGAAAGAAAGATATTAGGGTGTGTTTTGTGAAGGAGTTACTCAAACTAGAGGTAAATTTGTGATGTATACAAACATTCAGGGGTAGAAGCAAGTTGATGCTGATGTTACCATTTGGATTCCTTGTTAGTTTGGGGATGGATATATTATGCTAAATAGCAGATATCGCACAGTTTGCACCAACAAAATCAGTTTTGTTGAAAATGTTTGTGCAGTTTGTTGCCAGCATTCTCTCAAGCTAAAGTCTGATTGAAAACCCACACCTGAAGTTAGAAATATGTATGGAATAACATCAGCAATGCCTTGCCAAATGTGGCTAATGGACAAATTTCCTTACCAACTTTTAAATTAATATAATGAGTTACTGTACATTACTTCCAATCATATATGTATTGTTCCGGTTCTTTTGCATGCTGAGTAAAATAAAGGAAATTTTAGTTTTAAGTATGGAATACCTGTGTGCTTCTGAATAATGATTTATAAAAATGCTGTCATGGAATACCCAAGGACAAAAGGACAAAAGAGAAGGGTTACTGATAAAAAAAATAAATAAACAAGAAATCATTGTTTTGGCAGGAGAATGCATATAGTAGTCAAAGATTCAGCATATAGTCCAGGATTTGATTTCTTCAGTTCACACTTGCATTTTTTTTTTATTTTGAGAAAAACCTTTAAACAAGCCACACTGTGTATATCACCTATAATTGGAATAGCTGAGATAGACCATACTGATAGAAAAAACGCAAAAGCTGAGCAAATGTTTTTTCTACTCTGCAAAAAGCTGAACACTTTCCCTAGTATTGTCATGTGACTTCACTTATTATTTTACTTATGAAACTCACTGGTCTTGTCATTTAAAGAAGGAAAGAATTTTGATTTTTGAGCTTGTCTGCTCAACATTTTTTCATCAACATTTTCTCTCTCAATATTTTTTATATGCAATCTGAAAATAGACCTTACATCTTGTGGGTCTAAAAAATAGAAAGGGCTTAATTTGCTACTTGATTTCAGTGAAAGATTTACACAGAATTTATATGCATTTCTAACATGGTGATAAGAAGTCACGGGATACATGCAGGTTCAAAGGCAGTGCTGGAATCCAAAACTGTGATTCTGGTTAGCGGTAGGGGAATGTAGGCTTCAGGTGCAGCAGAACTGTCAAAACACTTCTCAACTTCTTAGTTAAAGAAATCTAGCAAAGTTAAGAATAATAAGGGTTGGGGTGGGCAATGGCCCAAAATCAGGAACAGATTTTAAATATTACACTTACAAAAAAAGAAAGATGATAGAATGACAGGTGTTGCCATAACATACATTTTCTGAAGGATATGAAGGCTGAAAATCAAATGTCTATCATTATTTAGTACCTTCAACCTCAATAATTTGCCTGAAAACCACTAATTTTATGAGGAATAGACCAAAAATATGAGGCAAATATCTTGACATTCTGTGAAAATCTGGACACTTGACAGGTATGACTGTCATCATATTCCACAAATAAGATAACAGAAATATAGACTTATGATCATCCTTGTTTGTCCTAATTGTGAACATTCATATGTTTTGGGAAATGCTGAGATCATGTCAAGCGTGCTGCATTCAGTGCCTGAAATCCCAGAACAAGCAAGAAAAGAAAGCTGATTAGAGCAAAGTCAGTAATTTAGTACAGGTGTTGTTACCAAGCAACACAAATGAGCAAAATGGAACAGATCAATATGTATCAAAAGGAGGAAGAAACATATACCATAAAATATCTTGAATTATGTAATAAAAAGAAGAGATATTCTGGGTACACATGGCATAATGGGCCATGTGAAAAGCATGCAGAGGAAGGGAAAGGAAGCTGGACGTAGATGAAGTAGTGACAAAGTAAATAAATGTCAGGGTGGTTAATGCTAGGAAGAGTCCTCACAGACGGCATATCATAATTCTACAATCAGCACTTTGGCATTTATGTGAGCAGTTTTGCAATGAACTTTTTTTCTTAACTAATTACGGATTGAATTTAGGTGATTATTAATGAGGATGCACAACATCAGGTAATAACAGGATTATATGTAATGCACCAAGGTGTTTATTAAACAGGCAAATGTAATATAATGTGATTGCAGTGTTACAGAATGAGAAATGCTTAGAGTTGTTAGCTTCACTGTAATGTTGCTTTAAATGTCATGCCTTGTACAAAATGTATCCCAGTAGGTTTTGGACTACATGGTAATTTTGTACTCAGAATTCTTAAAATATGACCTGAAAATGCACACCAAATTGTGTTCTAAGTAATATGCTTCTATAGGGTTGCAGATAAAATCTCAAGGTTTATTCACTTACTCTATCAACCCACGTGTGTGTGTGTGTGTGTGTGTGTGTGTGTGTGTGTGTGTGTGTGTGTGTGTGTGTGTGTGTGTGTGTGTGTGTGTGTGTGTGTGTGTGTGTGTGTGTGTGTGTGTGTGTGTGTGTGTGTGTGTGTGCAAGCACACATTTTCTGGAGAATTACCATGCACCCTTTATCCAAGTCTCCTGTTATTTTGTGAGTTAGATGTTCTGATGAAGTGCCTTGCACTCAGTGAGAAAGTATGTAGCTGCCGAAATAAATCCACATAAGCCCTGAGCTTGCTTTCCATAAAATGACATAAATAATTACAAAGGATTCAAGACTAAATATATCTAAATTAAGAATAAGTAAATCTTCATTACTGGTGAATCGCTTCTCACACCAATTGGTTAAAGCTACCCTGTCAGAAAGGTCAAATTGTCTGGCAGGCAAGTGACTCATGATGTTAATTGAATTTTTTTTTTTTGAGAGATCACATTTACTGAGGCAGCTGAGGAAATGGTGATGCCATAATAACAGTGCTTAAGCTTGCATCCCCACAAGAAGTGTGTCTGTCTCTGGCATCGCTGCATTTCTATAAAGTTTTACTACATTCTGCATTAATCTATTTCAGGAAAGCAGCAATTTCATTTAATGTTGTAAATGCTTCGTTCTAACTGACTCAAGGCATTGATGCATTTCTGTAATGTTTTGCTGCATTCTGCATTAATCTATTTCAGGAAAGCAACAATTTCCTTTAATATTATTGCTTCCCACTGAGAAATTCAAAGCATATACATTACTACTTGCAGTATAAAGAGGGCAGCAACCAGAGGGAACACATTTCTTCAGCATAATGGTAACCGGAGTGGCACTTTTTAATGATATTTGCTAAAGTGAAACTACTAGGTCAACAGTTTGGTTAATGGAAGTAACAGCTTGCTGACTTAGTACATTACTGATTTTTATTACGCTGAATTGATTATTTACTTCACAGGATTGTTTGCTATGGTCTTAATTGTGACTTTTTTTGCCTTATTATAGCAAGACAGTTTTGGATGGGAGCTGTTCCAATATATACTGACATAGGCTGAATATTTAATAACATGGTATCTACTGGACAAAACTTAAAAATAATCACATTAAATTTAACTGTGAGAATAGTGTGTGCAATAATATGATAATAAGTAGATGCAGTCTGATCCCAAGGATATTTAAATTTAAAATATTTGTCATGACTGACTACATTATAAGTCGGTTCATAGGTAGTTACTAGCCAAGTGATCTAGGAGACCATTTAGGAGCCTGGTCCAACTGCTCCAAAGCACTGTCCGATTAAGCAGCTTGTTTAGAGTTGTATAACAGGTAAAAGGAGAGTGTGAGAATCAAACCCTGTATTACAGGAAGCGGATTGTTGACAGTTCATACTTTTAATAATTTATTCTAACTGCCAGAGAAAAGCACGAACAGTCATTGGTTAATACTGGAGAGTTAAACCGAGGCTTATACAATGTATTGATTCTGATTTGGCTTTTATCTGGTGTAACTCCCTCTGTTTTAGGACATGCATATTCACAACAACATACTTAGGAGCAGTTACAAAACATCAGGAAATGTAATAATTCTTAGCATCATCTAAGAATGATTTCTGCAGCACCATCCCGATGCAGCTGCTAAGTTGTAACTGGCACAGCAAATGGCATCACTGCATGAGAAGGAAGCAGATGTAAGTATTTTATTGATATTAATACTGCCTGAGTAGTTAAAAAACTTGTATGTTTTATTATATTTTTCACCACACAGACCTGGATAATTTCTATCTGCAGAGCATCTAGCCAAGTCACGTTTCCTTTCTGTAAGATATAAACATGTACACCAGATTATTGTGATAGTCTCACAGCCAATTGACATATGGGTATTGCACACAAATCATGTGAGACACACACACACACACACACACACACACACACACACACACACACTCGCTTATTTATATCACATCTACCACTTACAAGGTAATTCTATTACCAGGCTCAAAATGCATAATGAAAGCTTCCACCAGACAGCAGTTATAGTTTAATGTTTAAGTGACATCTTACCTGCGTGTGTTAAAATAATATTTTGGCAAATTCAGTGGTGTATAATGATATTCTGTTTCAGAATTCATGGAACATATACTCATATTTCATTGCCAGATATTCCATTTACACATCATAACAACATAATATCTATGAAACTTTTTTGATTGACCATTTTATTCATTTGACTTGTGAAAACCCCTAGTGACACATGTGACTCTCCTAAACTCTGTTCCTTCAATCTGAATGTTACATGCTAATGCATTGTAATGGGTAAAGACACTTTCAAGGAAAAAAAGTTTCTGCAATAACCCTTACTGCAAGGCATACCTCTCACTGTTTGCCTCCAGAATTATAGACAAAACAAAAAATAATTAGGGAAAAAGCCTCAAATTAAAGACACTGCCTCAAAGTTGGTGCTGTTAACTTCGAACTTCTCAAACTAATTTCCAATTTTTATAGGACTAGAGCAAAAATTTGAGAATAAATTAGAGGAGAGATCTGTACATTTGAGAGGTGATACAAGGCATCCTGAGACTGCCCCTAACAATTACTCATTTCCCCAAAAAAGTAACTCAGTGATTAAGGTAGTGCAGATCAAACAAAACGTTTCAGTATTAGCAAGCCAAATCTGAAAGAATACTGAGTAATAGCATGTTTCATGCACTCAAAGTTCCTTGATCTTGCTATGTCCAGTATTCATTTATATTGACTAGAAGATATTGTCTATAAATGGTTATTCTCTGTTTAACTGAATTCTAGAAGACAGAATACAATTTGACAAATAAATAAGTAAAATAAATAAAATAAATAACTGAAAATGTTTTAAATGAACATTCCCCAAGATTTTAATTTTTATTTTACAAAACATGATTAATTGGCACATATTTCTTACAACCCCCCCACCCCTGGCATTTCCACATAAAGTTTTGCGCCTCGTATGCCCCTTGCTTATACAGTCATATTCTTTGGTCTCACAACCTTGTAATGAAAGAAAATACATTGGTGTATATCCAAAACAAAATAGGTCTGTCTCATTCCAAAGCTGCATGACCTCAGATTGGGAATAAATTAGAAGGCTGGGGTGCAGGGGGATCATTTTCTTCCTACAAAGAAAGAACACCACCAAAAAAATAGTTTTAGTGAAATGATTTTTGGTCATTTGCTTTTCTTCATATAGCAGTCAGTTTTTTAGCATTCAGTCTAATGGATTATGAGCCTACAAATGCAATAGGGAGCATCTCAAATAAGTTTACAAACAAGAAAGAAAATGACAAACATCCCAAACTGCTGTAAGTGTAAAAAAATAGAAAAGCTTGCCACCAAATATTTTGCAAATGAAAATGTCGCCATTCATAACGATTGCAAGTCAGCATAGATTATGACTTTCAGAAATGCCTTTTCTTAAATGATTCCTGCAGAGAATTATAATCTGCTTGTCTGACATAACCAGTCTGCTGTATCTAAATCAAGCACCAGTACCTATGTTTTGGTGGAATATTCTGAACTTCTCTGAAAAAGGCAGTGTCCAAAACATGAAAATGACCTGCCATCATCTTGCAGAGAGCTCAGCCTCACTGGCAAAGAAAACACAGCATCAGAAACCTTTGTGACCTGCAATGGCTGAGCTTTGCATCCATAATTAATTATTTCACCCTTTATAAACTCATAGATTACTCTGCCTCCATCTGGTTTATGTAATCAGTATCTAGCAAGCTACCTGTCAGTTCATATCCATAGGAGATACTTAACCAAAAATGCATCTGGAAACAGAGCTTTCAGGGTAGTAGGACACATTTACAACTTCACCTGAAGTCTGGAACAAGCTGCCTCACATTATATGACAAAGTGAAACCTCCCAATTACATTTAAACAGTCCTAAGCAGTCTTAAAATCCAGCCAACACAAATGACATAGGTTGCTTTGCTTAAGCATCACATGCTATAGTCCTGATGAGCAGTGGTATTTTTAAAAGTAAGTTCTGAATATTAGCTGTAATTTTATTTTTTCTCAGTTTTGAAGATGAGCTTTACTTTTTAGGGAGAATAAATAATGTACATTTGTGTGGAGCATATTCAAAGTAGCTGTGGGCGGCACCCATATAATTTAGTTGATTTCACAATAACTTTTTGTTTGGAGATTGAGTAACATCACCTAGAGAACCTCCCTTTATATAATACGTGCTAAATCCACTTTCACAATTCCAGTCCCGTAACTTCACTATCGAAAGACAAAAGTATGCAACAGTGATCTTTCTTAATCCCTAGGAAGCAACGCTTTTTCCACAAAGAAGTCCATTCATTACACTTGTTTTCCCAGTGTCTGAAGATGCCAGGATAGAAAGATGAGAGACACGTATCATCATCAACGGCACAGAGTGGAAGTGACTTAAGATTCTTCTTTTTTTTTTTTTTTTGTAGTGCTTCTTCTGTTTACCCTGTTTTGGCTGTACCTGTTATAGTGAGCCAGGTGTCAGTACATATTTCTAAGCCGCATGAATACATCATTTTTTG
Organism: Protopterus annectens; assembly: GCF_019279795.1. NCBI lineage: Eukaryota > Metazoa > Chordata > Ceratodontiformes > Protopteridae > Protopterus > Protopterus annectens. The sequence goes on along the minus strand of NC_056726.1, from coordinate 625,869,663 downwards.
GCGGGAGATGGACTCATACTCCTATGTCAGCCTATGTATGGACCGACTATCCGTCCATACCCCCATCTGGGGAGGCAGCTAACTCCCTTCTTCTTTCAGGATGGGGTGAATCAACAATAAATGCTTATGCACATTGCCCATTGCCCTCCAACAGCTGCTGATTAAACCCATGAAAGCCAAGCTGCAATCAGGGCTTATCCAACTCTGCCATGGAGCTGGCTGAGCAAACAATGGGGTTTGGATACACTAGGTTATTGCTTATTTAGCTTTCTTCTTAGCTTGAAAAATGTACTGTCTTACCACAACTGATTTTTTTTTTATCTGAACTTGTAGATGTACATTCTTAAATACTCATGTTGTATAATTTACTGCAATGTTGTTTCATATAAACTCTATCTGCCTGAAATGAGTATCCAGAATGTATTTTTATCGGAATCTGGAGCTGTACTTTTAATGTAATGCTGCTGGGATTTTTTTAACATTTAGAGCTTACTTGTTTGTTTGAATGTATTGTACAAAATAACTATGGAGACTTTACTCCATCAGTCTTCTCAGAAATAGGACCATAAAGTAATTCATAATCAGAAAGTCTGCAGATTGAATCTATCAACAAAAAATACTATTTCACTTTAATAAGCTTCAACCAAATGCTGCCTGTCATTCTGTTGCCTAGAAACATGGTTCTGCAAGGAGCTATTACATCAGGTGCTGACATGTAAGAGGTCCACAGGTGGTCATTCTATAGCAGACTTATTAGAAGATACTCAGTCATCAGTTTCAATGAAGAAATGAAACAACTCTTATGAAAGGGTCACAAAACGTGATGGGGTTTGTGTTACTTGTATCATGGTTACTGACGTACGAGTCTCAGAAATGAAGGTAATCACACTGATCTGAAGAGTATAGTGTTTTTTGTGTGAAGTTACACAAATGTGGGACCTTAAAATAAATTTTCTGTGTTTCATCTACACTAAGCTGAGATTTAAGCCTGCCTGTCATCCTACAATATTTGTAGCTCACATATTGGGATAAGCCTTATATCTGTGTTGTTTTCATAGTATTGTAAGTGCGATTTGCCCAACTTCCCTGTTTTCTAATGTTCAGAATTAAGTCACACTATTGATTTACAAGCCTGCAAAACTCTGCAGGTTTTCTTTCAGGAGAAGTGGAGTAACAATATGTGAATGTATACTGACAAAAAGAACAGATTACTTGGAAATTAACATATAGACCAAGCTACCTTGCTACAGTTTAAAATGAAAAGATTCTGGCTTAAGGTTGGCCACTGTCTCTATATCCACAGGACATTCCTGAGATTGACAGCTGACTTCCCTTACAAAATATAGAGAAAGCTAGCTATCCCTAAATTTTAGAATTAAATAGTTTTCTAACTGTTCCCTGAGTATTGCAGAAAATCTTGTTGCAGCTATAATACTTCCACACTTTGGAATGGATTTAAAAAAAAAATCAGAACAGCAGGTAGGTAGGGAATCTTCCACATCCTGTTTTTACTACTCTGAAGTGAGTTTTCTGCCTCATCCCCAGGATAACATTACCCCACAAGTCAGGGTTTGCCTAACTGACAGCCTGACGGTGCAGTGGTGCAGTGGTAGTGTTGTTGTCTCACGGCAAAAGGTTCTCCAGTTCGATTCTTGGCTGGTGTGCCTTCTATATGGAGTCTGCATGTCCTCCCTGCATTCATGTGAGTTTCCTCCCATGTTGCAAAGACGTGTGTGTGGAGCTTTTTTTCCCCAGGCCTCTGCTGAAAATTGGCTTTGTTCCAAGTTGGACTTTCCCAGTTAACAAATAGTAAGTAAATTCAGTATCTTACAATGCTGAGAAACTGAATGGATACAATGTCAAGAGCATGCAAAGAGAGTCTATAATATGCTGCACTATTGAATCTCATTACTTTTTCTTAGTGTTTTGTGATCTTACCCAATGATGTCGAAAAATTATCTGGTATGGTAGCATCAAGCCTTGTATTGTAGACAGGCCTATATGCAGTACCAGGGCTCACATACAGGTGGAGTTAAATGGCCATGAGTCCATCTAGCACAGAATCTCCACCTGTAGGGAAGACTGGTGACTGTATCAATATTGTTAAAAATATATGTAATTCCCTGGTGGATTACTGGTGCAACATGCCTGTCTCATGTTTGCTGAAAAGATTTGAACATAACAGGACCATCAGGACCGTGGAGGATGGCTGTACAGATGGTAGGAACTTCTAAGCATATAGTTCACACAATAAATTAATTGCAGAAATAATTCTGGATAAAAAAACACATCTGTAGTAAAACAAAAAACAGAAATGCTAGAATTTGTCTTTAATGTAAGCATAAAATATAAAGTTTTACTTAGGAGGGAAAAAAGCTGAACTAGAACAGAACAATAAATGTGATAACTACCAATTAAAAAAAAGCATGATCCACCAGGAAAAATACATTTAGATATGTCATACTTAATGTGATGTGGCCCTTGTGATTTTTTTTTTTTATTTTTTAGGATTTATTTGTATCATTTGGTTCTGTTTCATTTTTTTTTCATTAATCTCAAACTTCACATAACCTCCAGGGTTCTCTCAGATTTATACAAGGAGTCACTCTTCACAGTTTACCAACATTGTTGTTGAGTACCTGGTTCTGTCAAGTACTGCATACTTGATTCCCCAGGTTTTGAGATTCATTACCTTCTACTGTGCTTGGACCAGCCATTTTGACAGTATATTCCAAAAAAACAACTCTCGTGTAGTTGCTGGTCCTTCCAGCAGTCAACTGTCAGACTGAGACACTCCAGAAAACTTAGCTTTTCTATCAGAGAAAAGTCTGACCTTGGTAATACTGACAGTTTATGTATGAAATACAGAAAACTCTGCAATAAACTGTTTCACCCTTTTCAGTTGGCAACACAGTTACTGATGTGTGTCAGAGGAGGTCAGGATGTTAAGAAAAGATATCTACAGAAAGGGCAAACTTGCTTGGGCGAATATGTTTTTGAAAGCCAGAATTCAAGCTAAACAAATCCTCAGTATGGAGATTTTCCTTGTTAAATCCTCAATGGGACTTGATTCCACACAATTCCAAATGGAATAAACATTAATTGTGCAGATTTCCATGATTAATTGACAAAGCTGCATCTCAGCTTATGGAGAATTTAGTAAGACATAATAACAAACTGATTCATTTCTTAAAATTGGAAATAGAGGTCTTGCAAGTATAGATCAGTTCTGATCTTTGTTTTCTACTTGAAGGAATTGCATGATGGTTTTAACAAATTACTAGATTCTGATAGCATATTGAAAGCACATTAACTCAAAAGTTTACAAATAATTTATGACATGGCTAAGTTTATTTTACCAATTGGTAAGGTGGAGGTGGGGTTACATCAAGGATCAGCTCTGAGCCCTTTCTTATTTGCAATGGTGATGGACAGGTTGACAAACGAGATCAGACAGGAGTCCCCATGGACTATGATGTTTGCAGATGACATTGTGATCTGTAGTGAGAGTAGGGAACAGGTGGAGGAGACCCTGGAGAGATGGAGATATGCTCTAGAGAGAAGAGGAATGAAGGTCAGCAGGACTAAGACAGAATATGTCTGTGTGAATGAGAGGGAGGATAGAGGAATGGTGAGGATGCAAGGAGTAGAGGTGGTGAAGGTAGATGAGCTTAAATACTTGGGGTCAATAGTTCAGAGTAACAGTGAGTGTGGAAGAGAGGTGAAGAAGAGAGTGCAGGCAGGATGGAGTGGGTGGAGGAGAGTGTTAGGAGTGATTTGTGACAGACGAGTACCTGTAAGAGTGAAAGGGAAGGTCTACAAGAGGGTAGTGAGACCAGCTATGTTATATGGGTTGGAGACAGTGGCATTGACAAAAAGGCAGGAGTTTCAGCTGGATGTGGCAGAATTAAAGATGTTAAGATTTGCACTGGGTGTGACGAGGGTAGACAGGATTAGGAATAAGTATATTAGAGGGTCAGCCCAGGTTGGAAGGTTTGGAGACAAAGCCAGAGAGGCACGATTACGTTGGTTTGGATATGTGCTGAGGAGGGATGCTGAGTATATTGGGAAAAAGATGCTAAGGATAAAGTTACCAGGTAACAGGAAAAGAGGAAGGCCTAAGATAAGGTTTATGAATGTGGTGAGAGAGGACATGCAGGTGGTTGGTGTGACAGAGCAAAATGCAGAGGACAGGAAGAAATGGAAACAGGTGATCTGCTGTGGCGACCCCTAATGGGAACAGCCAAAAGAAGATGATGATGATGGTATGAAATTCCAAACACTCCTCTGTGACTTCCTCCATTTAGAATATTCTTAGGTTGTACCACTAGCTTAAAAGCACTTACCAATGAAACCTGGAGACATCCACCTTGGACATTATAGTGACTGGCTGAGAAAGAGCAAATAAGCATTCAGCAAGATCCGGATTCCCATTTGTAGCAGCTAACAAATATGACAGGGTTTTAGAGGAGAAATGGTAGACTAGTGCTTGGAATCATCCAAACAAGAGGAAAGGAAGACATTGCAATAATGTGTTTGCTCTTGAGAAGTTTTCCTGGATTTTCTTTTTCTTTCTGATTCAATGGATCTTTTGACTGAAATTTTAATGAAGGGTTTGTCTTATGAACACATGACAAAAAAGTTTCTTTTTGTTCATATCATAATTTTAATAGCAACATTCACTTTGAAATTGTTGATGAATCTGACTTTTCTGGTTTCAGTTTTACAGAAAGTATGTATGACACTGAGGATGAGAATTTAAAAAAAAATTCTAGGAGAGAAATTACTTCATGATTATGTACAATTATGGTAATACCCAGAGTGTTTTAATTATGGTAATAGTGATGAAGAACCTGGAGTGACCCTAAAAGAGGAACTCCGTCTATACAGTCTAAGCAATAATTGTTTCAGTGATATTGAAATATCTTTTTAAAGCAAAGTTTGGCATTCATACCATCCACTGTGCAAATGTATTTAATACAGCATGCCATTGTAAAAATTAATATTAGGAAATTAAACTTACAAGGATTGTGAAATAATGTATCTACTAAGACTGATAGAAAAATTATCTATTAAGACACAAGGGCAGTTTCACAAGGTACAGGGTTTGATTTACACCTTTAAAAGAGAAATTGGCTAGGCTTAAACTGGTCTACAGCAACAGCGAGCCTAGTAATTAACTATGAACCTATGACAGTATTCAAAAAGAAAAAAAAACAAGCACATTTAGTCTAGTGTTAGAATACTTTACTGGGATTTGAAAGAGTCTCTATTAATTAGTTTAGAAGTGTTTTGGAGAGATAACCAGTAAGAATGCTGTACAACTTATAATTCAGTGAAAGGGTGCAAAATTTGACCTCTACATTATATGATGGCAGAAAAAGGGGCTGGAATATTAGTTATGAATGACAATAACTGATATAGAAACATTTTAGTCCTACTGTAAGTCTGTAATAGTTACCAGAAAGTAGAGAAAACATATCTTCATTTAGTATATAAACAAATAGATTTGATTTGGCAGAATTTTACAACTACCTAGGCTAGGATCCTTCAGCAATTCCAGTGGTACTGAAACTTCCTAATCACCCACATTTTTGTCCATTATTTCCTCCCTAATTTCACAATAGAACTAAGAAATCTGTATTTAGTTTATATATTTAACAATGTGATAACTAAAGTTAAATCTTATATTAGTGACAGTTGACATTTTTAGAAATGGTAAAGAACAACATGAAACATGAATTCTGTTTTCAGGTTATTGATGTTGCTTCCCTTACAAGCACAGTTTAACAGAAAGAGTTTTGGCTAATAACTACTTCTATTTTGGCAATAAGATATACCAATAAGCACAAAGGGTCACATGTGAATATGGCACCAGCCCTTGCCATACTGGTACTGGCACAGTTGTAATGTAAAAGTGGCAAGTGGAACTTGCATGTTTTATTTTCATATAATTTGGCAAGAAAATTTAATTTGTTGAATTTGCAAGTTATCTTTATTCAACTACTCAATATTTTGAGGTTCACCACAAGTTGGACCAAAAGTAAAATCATTCTGGATGTAAATCTGGAGGTTAATGGTGCAGGGTGAATTAATTTATAGAGTGTACAGAAGACTGCAGTTTGAAAACAGGTATTCCCATGGTAACAGTGGAGATTCTAAATATGTGAACGCGAGTGTTAATAGGGTTAAAGCAAACAGAATTTCTCAACTAACTAGTTTTTAAACTTGTTTTCTAGAAGAGGATAAGCTTTAATGACAAATAGGTTTTGAATTATCTTTCAAGAGGAGTGTTTTAGACTATGCCATCCAACAATGAGAGAGACAGTTTTCATATTCCTGTTAGAAAATTTTGTATAATATGGCAGATATTAATTATGTATGTGACCCAAAAATTGTACTACCCTGTTCTGTTACATAGAGGCTCAGTGCACATGCTTTAACAATATTTTAAAGGAAAATTGGAACATACTTGCATTAACCCAGACCTTATCAACATTATTGGAAAAATATTTCCGTCTTTACAGAGAAAAGGATGCAGATCTGAATTGTATTAAGTTTATACAAATGCAGTATGGTCAAAAATTAAGGAACATGGAACTTTTTGTGTGTTTTGGTAAGGCTAGAAAATGTAATAATAAGACTTAAGTATTTACTTCTAAGAGGTACACAGAAAAAAATTCTGCCCAAATACCCATTTTACTTATATTTTTGAAAGAGTTGTTTACTTCAGGTATTTATTTTTCTTTCTGTGTAAGGAAATTTAACAGAAAATTAGTCACTAGAATTTTTAAACATATTAATGGTTTTATAAATAAAACTGAGGCAATGTTTTATATAGACATGCTTGTACTAGTATTTATGTATTTATTTATTTATTTATTTATTTTATTTTACATTTGTTAACCAGGATAATTCAATTGGACCAAGTCCATTTTCAGTGGAGGCCTGGGGAGAAAAGCTCCACAGTTAGATAGATTAAGTAACAAAAATAGACAGATAATGATAGCACAGAAACATGCATAATAAATAAAATGTCTAATTGTGAATTATTGTTTTAATGTAATATTATTGGTGGGAGAAATTAATATTCTCTTGGAAAAGAAATAATTGTTTTGTTAGATCCTGCTGGATGTTGTTCACCCCCCACCACTATTTAAATAAGACTTTGAACATGAAATATGCTTGAAGATTAAAAACAAAACAGTGTGTAACTTAGAAATTAATCATTTCATTCACTTAAATTACAAAACATTGAGTACGGTCTCAGATGGTATTTAAGCAGATTTCATTTTGAACTTGGCATTCTGAAGATGGCTTTCACAATAAAGGTGAAAGCGTGAAACTTTTTTTTTTGTAGTAGTCCATGTGAGTGTTACGTTTTATGATATGAACTACAGATGGAGAGAAAATTAATGAATGATTTCTAGAACAAGAATCAAAACTGGTGAAATATTTAAGACTGTTTCCCCAAAACAAATAGAATTAATGCTGCTCATAGAAGGGTATCAGTGCTTGGCTTATTGAAGGTCAGTCTTTCATTCATTTTTACACACCTTGTTTATTCTTTTCAGGTTTGTAAAGTAGAAGGCGCGTATCCTGACAAGTATTGCGCATAAAGCAGATGCATTCCATTCGATGATTCTTTTAAACACACATTCACACACACACACACACACACACACACACACACACACACACACACACACACACACACACACACACACACACACACACACACACACACACACACACACACACACACACACACACACACACACACACACACACACACACACACACACACACTCATTTACGCTTTCTCTCCCTTCCTCACTCACTCACTCACTCACTCACTCACTCACTCACTCACTCACTCACTCAATCACAGTATTGATACACCCAATGGATAGTTTAGGCAGCTTATGGACCCATTGATTAACATCTCTGCCTCACAACTTCAGTGCCCATTATTCAAGCCTTGCTTCTGCACACCATGTGGCATTTGTATGTTCTCCCCATGTCTGTGTGGGTTTTCTCTGGGTAGTCCAGTTTCTTTCCACTTCCCACAAACACTCTGGGTAATTATCTACTCTAAATTGAGATTACACTCCCTGCCAGATTCTTATTCGTGTGTGCTTACCCTAACCCCATCCCCGTTCCTAATGTCAACCCTATACTTTAGAGTACTAAACACCCTTTTCCTAGCAGTACCACTATGCAGACAATGTTTATTTACAAGTTAGTGCTCTGTTTTTTTTTAACTTGTTATTTTTGATATCGATCACAATGTATGACAGGAGAATGAAATATAAAGGTGAGATAAAAACACATATCTAGCTAAGAGTGTAACACTTTGATCAGATCTGTGAATATCATGACACCATTTATCTGTGCCACCATCGTCACTAGTTCTAACATCTGCAGGTTCTAGAACTCAGTAAAATAGTTACAGATATTCTTTATATTGATCACTGCTGCAGTAGCTTAAGCTAGATGAATTACATCTCACCAGGGATATAACAGACTGCCAGCTTCAAAAGTTTCAGGGCACCTTCCACATACCAAAACTGCAAAGTAGCTGAAGCCACCCAACAGTACCCTCTTCTTCACCTTTTGAGGCTCAGCAGTTGGCTTGTGCTTTCCTTTGCTGGGCAGACATATTCCCTTTGGGGGAAAAAAACTTCCATTTTCTTAATTTTATTGATGTTTTATTCTCTTCAGGAAAGTTATTTTAAAGCTAGGCATGTTGTGTTTTAACAGACTGTTTGAAACTGTACCGTACTTTTAAATGGTTCTGTCAGTTTAAAAGTGATGTAAAGTAACTGAAAACATTTTTACTGTAGATATATTGTGTTTATTTTACTTTTCTATGTCTGGCATAATGCTTTAAATTATTTTTACTGTGTTTTTCTATCAAAAAATAACCTTTGTAAACTGGTAGTGTATACCAGCAATTGCTGCTTACCTTCCCCCAGGAAAGAGGCAGCACTTGACCATAGAACAACCAGTCTTGTGATCAGTCTTTCTTCCAGTCACAAATGAGTGACAGTGCTGTGGCCATTTGTTGTACCTCAGACCACTCTTCTTTTACCCCAGATACCCCTGGTATAGCAACTGCAGCCACTATGAACTGGGTGTTAGCCACATCCTCTGTGGCTGTTGGGGTCCATCTGTGGACAAAGGGGAGCCACGCTTGTCAGTTTTCTGTAAGGGAACTGGGAAAGTTGCCTTGTTCTGTCAGAATGCTGTACCCATTCCTGGGAAGCTACTACTGTCATTAGTAACACGGTTGTCCCCATTTTACCTGTCAAAAAGAAAGAGGAAAAAAACATGCATCCACTCCTGCTCAAATTTCTTTCGATAGGAGTAGTTTACTGGGTCTGCCTCAGGTTTTAATTAAAGCTATTGATCCTTCTTATAAAGTGGTTTCTTTTAGAACAAAGAGGGATTCTTCTTTTCCTGAAGAGTTTCAAAATTCTGAATTTTTTTTATGAGTTTTGACTAGGGATTTGAGTGTATGTGAGTGTGTTCGGAGGTTTTAGGTGTGGGTTAGGGTAGGCAGGTAAGAGTATGAGTGTGTAAGTGTTGAAAGTGGTGGTGTTTGTGCATTTGTGATGTGTGTGTGCGAGGGGACTGTAGTGTGTAGTGGTGAGTTTACTGTCTTTTTCTGTTTGGTGCGACCTCGGAGTTAGTATATATATAAGTAGCGGGGGTGTGGAGGGCGCAGCCCCCTACATGGGGAGTGCAGGGGGCTTGCCCTCACTGATTATATGTAGGGTAGGTTTATTTATTTGTATTGTTGTGTTTTGTTTGTTTGTTTCAATGTGGGGAGGCTGGTGTATGTGTTGTGTGGTGTGTTCACGTTCGATGTTTTGTATTTCGAGGTTTTCGGGTTTCGGTGTTTTGGTTTTTTGACTTTATAGTCTCGAGATACTGAAATTCAATATTTCAGTATTTCAAGATTATAAAGTGAATCTATATATATATATATATATATATATATATATATATATATATATATATATATATTTATATATATATGTGTGTATATATAAACACACATACATACATGCATATATACATATGTTTACATCGCAAAAACCTTTCCTCTTTTTTACACATGAGGTCAGGGTGTCACTTTAACATTAATCATCGTCTAGAGTCAATGCTGACACTGTCAGGTGGTTAGAAAATCAGTCTGTGACGAATCTATGTAAACTATTTCAGAATGCATAGATGCACATATTTGTATATATGTACATCCTATGGCTCTGCAGTGCCGTGAGATTTATTCCCTCACCTTTGTACATAGTATGCTCCCCTCCCAATCAGAAAGACTACAAGACAACTGTAAAGCAAAACCCTTCCCCATGTAAACTGACAGAAAAAATACACAAACTGCATGCATTAAAAATAAACACCAAAACTACCATAAAACAAATTATTATATATAAATATTTTCAATATAAATCTAACATTACTTCTACAAAAATGTGTTATTTAAACATAAACAAAATTATTGAGTTCAACAATTGGCTAAACTTCTGGTGTCATTCAAAGGGGATCCAGTATCTGTCTGCCTGGGATGACATGATCGACAAACCACGATGCTTTGCCAGAGATGGTCTACACCTGTCGCCCCTGGGATTCAGGTTACTGGCTAAGGCTCTTGCCACCCCTAGAGTGCCATTTTTAGGCAAGGCTCAAAAGATAAAACCACCATCATAGCAGGTACAAGTATGCAAAATCTGAAGGTAATGCTACTCAATGCTAGAAGTCTAAACCTCAAAATGCACTCTCGAGGCACTCCTAAAAATGGAGAACATCGATATCTCTGCAGTAACTGAGACCTGGTTCAAGGCCCCAGAGAGCACCCTTGCAATACCAGGCTACAACTCTTGCCACACTTTTCGGCCACCAAACCAGGACCGATACACTAAAGGTGCAGGAGTGTCCATATTCACCAAGGATATTCACACCTCCAGGGTAATTGCCCAACACAATGCATCCGAAGTTCTCCAGGTGCAACTAACAGTAGGTAAGACTGCAATCCAAATTGTAGCTTGCTACAGATCCCCCACCATGCCCCAAGATTCTCCCTACACCTTTCTAAACATACTGGAAAATATTAAGATACAACCAAACACCTGAATACTGGGTGATTTCAACTACCCTGCCATTAACTGGGAAAACTATTCGTGCACCAACACCTTTGCCCAATGGTTCTTGGAATTCATAAATTCCAACGCCCTGGATCAACTAATCCATAGTCCCACCAGAGGCTCCAATATCCCGGACCTGGTCATTACCAACATGGGAAATTGATGCTCCACACCAGTGGTCACCCTCTCATTCATTAGGTCAGACCATAAGCTAATCACCTGTGACATCCACATCCCACCCCTACCACCGGTAAGGAATCATCTGTAAAATAACTTCTCCAAGGCTAACTTCATGCTCAAGTCAGAAGTGACAAACTTCATGATACCCAAGCAGACGGGAACTGAAAATTTGACTGCTGAATCCTAAACATGAGCACATCCACTCGTGCATGAATCGTGCCATCTCAAATAGAACCAAGATGCTGTCCTCCAAAAAACGGAAGCCAATCTGGTGGTCCCCTGTCATAAACAAATTATACAACAGAAGGAAGAAACTGTTGCAGAAAAAGAGGAAAATCCCAGGATGCAAAAAACTCCCTTACCAGCCTCAGTAAGAAGCTGAAATCCTTCATAAAATCCTCCAAAGCTATTTATGAAAATAAAATTGCCAAAGATTCCAAAGACAGCCACAAGGCATTCTATAGCTATGTCAAGAATCTAAATGGCAATGCTCAGATCTGCCCTGAGCTACAACAGAATGGTGTTAAATATACTGATCCCAAGGACATTACCAATATCCTGGCAGATCGATTCAGTGCCAACTTCACTCCCCTCTCACCCCCTAAAGGGCCCATCTCAGTACAAAAAGATTGTCAAATTCCGGTAATCACAGCCACATAGGTAAAAAACACACTCTCCAAAGCTAAGAATACAGCATCCAAGGGACTAGATGACATCCCGGGCTGTGTAATACAGTTACTACAAAATGAACTGGCACCTCACCTATGTGTCATGTTTAATCATAGCCTCACCTCAGGTTTCATGCCCACTGAGTGACACACAGCTACAGTTATCCCACTCCACAAGGGGGGATCCATCTTGGATCCTGGGAACTACTGTCCCATCAGTCTGACGAGCCTGATCTGAAAGGCCATGGAACGTATTATCATGTAACTTATTAACAAAGACATTGACGACCTTTAAACACTGGCCCCCACCCAGTTTGGGTTTGTGAAGGGCCGATCGTGTCTCCTGAATCTGACTGACTTCTTTGAATCAGTCTTAAGAGCCATTGACAAGGATAAGGCAGACCACACAGCCTATGTGGACCTAGTCAAGGCCTTGGACACCATTCCCTACTCTGGAATCATAGATAAACTTACTAAGCTGGGCATAAATCCCTATGTCACTCGATGGTTTGCCAACTGGCTTACTGACAGAACCCATACTGTAAAAGTAGCCACCTCCAAATCCAGCTCCAGACAAGTGGAGTACCTCAGGGTTCAGTCCTGGGACGGCTCTTGTTTGGCATCTACTTCTCTGAAGTACAGGACAACATTGAGGGACTCTGGCTAACAAAGTTTGCAGATGACTGCAAACTGGGAGCCATTATTAAATCCCCAAATGATGTGGATATTCTACAAAAGGGCCTTACAGAAACAGATGCTTGGTGCTAGAGCCATGGGCTCAAGCTCAATGCCAAGAAGTGTATAGTTACCCCCTTTGGGAAAAAACATGTACCCATTAATTACCACATAGGTGGCAGTACACTAAACACTGAAAGTGTGATAAGAGACTTAGGAATACAGGTGGACAGTGGTCTCACTTTTGATAACCACATCGCCACAACAGTCAGGAAATCCTTCTATGTGGCACACCTCATCACTAAGGGCTTTTCATCCAGAAAAAAGGAGGTCATTGTCCCACTGCACTCATCCCTCATTAGACCCATCATAGAGTACAACACCCTGTTTGTCATGTATCTCACAAGACATCTGCAACAACTGGAAAGGTTGCAGAAACACCTCACTAAAAGAATCACAGGCCTAAAGCAGAGTCCCTATGCTGACCGACTAAAAAAACTCCAGCTATACTCTGTTGCATATCGTCTACTCAGAGGCAATCTCTGCTTAACATACAAGGCCATGTCAAACCCAGAGCTGTTGGACATGCTACACTTAAAAAAATCCCAATCCATCAGAGCCACATACACCAGGGACCTAAACTTTGTCATCACAATGAACAAAACATGCTGGAGGGATGGGTTCCTGACCCATAGACTCCCCATACTCTGGAATAGACTGCCCATACATGTCAAGCAGAGCGCCTCCTTGGCCCTCTTCAAAAGGAACCTTGACGACTGGGTGGGAGATAGGAAATTTACCCCAGGGATCATGTCAGTCACCCTACTAGACAGGGGTACAGAGAAGTAAATATTGTGGGAAGAAATATCCAGGGAATTATTATGGCTAGGCTTGTATAGGCCCTAGGGCTGATAGCCTAATACCAACCTATGAACCTATAGTAAAAAATGAGCATCAGACTGCCAAGGGAAAACATAGCATTAAAATACTGTAAATCCTATCCTACATAATTACATCACATAAGAGTAGGCTTAAGAAAATGTAACTAGACTGTAAAATTAGCAAGTCCTCTTATAACCCTCATTACATTTCTAAAATAAAGCCAAAACCTTACCTGACAGCTTCAAATATACATTAAAAACTGCCTCCATACTATGGTAAAAAGATCTATGAGACAGTCCATTTTACTTTTAAAAATAAGAAAATCTGAGAGCTTTGTTTATCTGATACATAAGTATGTTGCACTGTGAGATTAATGAGCTTGAATTCATAACCCGTAACTCAACACTACCATCCTTTTCATATATTCTATTTATATACCCATAAAAAACAAAAACAACAGAAAAAGAAAATACATATATATAAATGTATTTTATTGCTATTAACTAATCTGCATGGTTAAGCTAAAATTGTCTGCCTTACAGGGCCTGATAAATACGATTTTTTACTGTCACACTGCTTGTAATGCTTTTTAGCTAGTTTCACTGTGTGAAAGGTATTAACAAGAAGTTTTCTGTACTTGTTAAGCACCTATTTGTTTGTTCTGATTTCCTGCCAAGGATTGTATCATATAACTGATATGTTTGCAGTTAAAAGCATTATGTAGAGTGTCCTGGCTCCTTTATCTGTTTTAAACTTTCATTTTCTGGCTCACTGCTGTTCTGCTGTGATAAACATTTCTGTAGTGTTTACTGTCTAAAAGTGTGTAGTCTAGTAGCTTTAGTATTGTTCCCCACCCGCCACCCCTATTGGTGTCTTGGTGTTATACCTGGTGGCTTTGCAGTTGCCCACCCCTACTGTAAATTTGATCTGGGACACTTCTCCCAGTCTAGTGTCATTAGCTCATTCTACCTTATATAGAGACAACATTTGAGAAGGCCAACCCACTTAGTCTCCTAACCTTGAATTATCTTCTGCTTCTCCTCTCTCTCTTTCCTTTACAAAAAAAAACTTTGCTAGAATCTCCCTGTGTTCTGCTTAACTGTAAAAAAATTACACTTGTTTCCTTCCTTTCCTGTAACTAGCCTAGTCCAGATACAGATTTGCTATAGCCAGGACTGTTTGTAAGCTTCTGAGCCCCCCAAGCCTGTCTGTGTTGGAGGGAAGCCTGCTAGCTTATCAGTGGGAGTAGTAAGCATTAGGTAACCTATCTACCACATAAGGAGTGGTTCTGGCCCAGAAATTGTAGTTATTGGCCATTCACACATCCTTCTAATTTGATATATAGACTTTGAGATGGCACTACAGTGGGCAAAGGAGCAAAACCCCAATCCTCACCATACCATGATTGTGCAGAATGAAGGTCTTTCTTATTCAATGTTACAGGTTGTTGATACTCCTTGTTCAGTATTATAATGTTCTTGTGAATATTTGAGAGTTGGCTAGAGATGAAAGCATTATATATTTGTTTGTGTGTCTATTGAAAAAAAAATAAAGCTGTTTTTGTAGTGGCCTCCTGACACCCCCACACCTCCTACTAATTATATATACCAACTCCAAGATCACATTACATTGAGGAAAGGACAAATCCCCCAATTCCCACTGTACTCCAATCACACATAGAAAAAAGTCGGTATGTGTGATAAGCTGATTTTTTATATTCAGCTTTATTTCTGTTTAGAAAGTTGACAATAAATGGTATGTTTCCATGTATCAATCTCTCTCTCTTTATATATATATATATATATATATATATATATATCTATATACATATATATATATATATATATATATATATATATATATTGTGTGTGTGTGTGTGTGTGTATATGCGCATGCATACACACACTTATATAAATATTTGTCTGTGTCTCTTAATTCCACAATATTTTTCATTAACATTAGTCCCTTTTTATTTACATTCAGATCACAGCGTATGGACATTCAGTTATAATTTACATTTTTCATATAGGCATTAATATTTTTCCAACCTGGAAAGTCAGCATAATATCAACAAGGCCAACTGTCTGTAGCCTGCAGGTCTGTATCTGTCTATGAACAAAAGCCTTCAAAACAATCATAGCTGAATTGTCTTTATGTTCATTCCATGAGTGCCATTTCAGCTGAATTTGATAAAATACTATTTTTAAGCTGAGAATATCGGCTGCTGCTCCTGCAGAGACATTCCAGAATAATTTTCTGAAATTAGGTTTTCAAGTTTTTCTGACATTCAATAATCCTGCAGATTTTCATATTCTTGTAAAGTAGAAAAAAAGACTGATACTGTGCTTAACTGTATGAGTCACTGAGTAAGTTTATTGATTTTATTCATGCCTCAGTGTCCAGTGACCAAAGATGATAGAAATGACGTTAAAACAAAACAACAGTTATGCAAATCTTTAGCTAAAACATTGTACTATTAAAATATACACTATACATAAAACATGACTGTAAGGTATCAGAGGCAAATAATATTGTAGGCCTTTTAAAACATTCTTCTGAATGTAACTTCATGACTTGATAATAAATGTCATAGGCCAAAATTCACTCATTTTTAAATTCAGCTACTCTTAAATATAGCTACGCACTTTTTTTCAAAGTAAATCCACTGCAGAGACTATGAAGATTAGGTTACTTATGAGCACAGGTCATCAAATGTGAAAGCCCTAAGAAGTGAGAAATCATATTTTGTAGGTAATCCTCTGCTTTGATAAGCAGCTTTGAAAATATAGCACCTCTGCAGTCACATAATTGAACCAATCAGAGTTTGGGTCTTTTATTGCACAATTCCTGTAAGCATTGTTAGGATCCATGACTAACTTTTAAAAATGAATATTTCTTAAGCACGACATATAGATACACACTTAAACAAAACTGCATATATAATATAGTAGGAAAGGACCCTGTTCAAAAATTCACTAATGAGTCAACCACAAAGAGATGTGATCAAAAGGTGGCCAGTGCTTGATGTGAATATTACTACATCCGAGCATATGCTGTAAATCCAGGGCAGTATTAAAATACAAACTGGAAAGAAAACCAGAGGACATCACTAAAGCCACTGGAAATATTCAATAAAGGACAAAATCAGCTACTCTTAAATTTTAGCTATGCTATCATAGACAAAGTCCAGTGCAGAGACTAACAATAGCAGTTCTGAGAATTCCAAATGCCAAATGATATCTAAGTTCACGTTGGCACAAAATCAGTGGAGGAAAACAGGCACAAACCAGTGTCTCACTTCAGATCTACTCAGCACCACAAAAGCAGTTCAGGAACAATTGCTAACATCTTACAAAACAAGTCAGCACCCCAAGCATTACAACAAATCACTCCATGTTACACAAAGCTGATACTCCTAACTCCAAACAAATAGCAGCAAATGACAGGTTTTCAAATAAGTTTCCTTCAAATTTTGATGATGATGAAAACTGTAGCACAACTCGTTGCTCTGGCAGACATCTGCCACCAACCAACCAAGTGAACACAGCTATGCCACCAGAACCTCAGAGCATTAAACATGTACAACTATATTTAAGGGTTTCCAGTCTAACTGCATTCAGTTATGTATTCTCCCTCTTAATTTGTTCCCCTCCACATACACAACCACATGGGCATTGGCATGTATTTTATTCATCCAAGAGTCAGAACACTACACCATGTGAATCTTGTAACACTAAAATTTCCTCTGAACTCCTTGTATCTTCTTTTTATACTCCTGTGTGATTACTTTATAAGGAGTTAAGAGGTAATGCAGCATTAGAGCAGCATGGCATTTTTATTTTGTTGATTTTATTAAAAAATAAACCCACTAGACACAAATATTGTATGTCATTGTAGACATGACCTGACAATGTCTGAGTAAGCAACTTCCTCAAAGTGTCCTAGTTTTCTAACAAAAAGTGAGGGAAGAAACCCTGGGGACTACAGAATGAGGCTCATTAACAGCATATAACCTTAATTCTTACTATAAACTGGCAGAAAGGTTGGATACTATGGGCTGTTTTAGAGAAAATGGGACAGTGATAAATGCCCCTGTCATTTTCTGATTATAGTAGTGTGAAGAGAGGGTGCATTGAGGAAAGCAGTGGTGGGACTGTGAGAATCCTTTTTACAGAGATAATACCATACTTGTGATGGTGTGAAATGATCCCTACTTGAGTCATGCCCATATGTTTGGTGATATCAAAGAGGCATACCAATAAATTTAATTCACAAAAGATGTTATACGTATAGTTTATCTGGGCTGATCCATTAATCATGCAGTCCTATATAAAGGCCACAAACTTTCACTTTAATGACTTCTGCACCTGTTAGTTGTGCGTTCCAGCTAGAGTGTGTTGTGCTAGTGCAGGTGGTAAGAAGTCTACCTGCACCACATTTACCAAGAACGGGATGGGACAATTGCACAATATGGAACCTAAAAAAATGTAACTGATAGAAATAATTTACTCACATATATTTTTAGGACTGTAAGTACAAAATGCATTATGGTTTCTGTGATGTGTTTGATTAGTTTTCATTATACAAAGATAGAAAAAATGTACTTACAAAAGTGTCCTGTTTGTTTTCTAAGATGAAAATTTATTTATTTATTTTTCATTGATGACTGGGAAAGTCCGAATGGGCAAAGCCCATTTTCAGAGGAGGCTTGACCGAGAAAGGCTCCCTCACTGTACATTTATTTTAACAAGTGAATTAATTTCAGGCACTATTCAAAAAAATAACAATTGCATTTCTCTGAAATAAAAAATATAATAACAAGACGGGTATATACAGTCAAGTATTTACATCAACATATATAAGCCTACACAGTTCTGGTAGTTCTAAAATCTCGAGGGAAGAAAATAGATTGTGAAGTTTAGTGTCCTTGCATTTCAGGACAGAAAAATTTGTAAAGCGTGTGAGAGATATAATGAAAACCTTCTTTACTATCAGAATGCAAAAAGGAAAGCAAGAAGAACAATGCATTGATGGTTGTAACTCTGAAACAACAGAGCACAGTCTGGGCACTTCTTCGGCACACAGAGTCTGGCATAGGCGGAATAACGATACATAGTCTGAATATTGTTGTACATTCTTCATGAATGATTTACAGCACATATTAGAAATTGTTACTGTTACATCAAAGTTTCAAATCATAAAAAATGTATTTAAAACTTTGCTATACTTAGCAGCCAAGTCGTTTCACAATAAAGCAGAAGCTTCCTACTGTTCCATCACGCATGCCGTTTCATGCATTCATATAACACTGACATTTGGGGCACTTCTGTGGTTGTTGCAGTAATTTGTTGCCATTTGTCAGTAAACTCTCTCTGCAGTATGTTGATGGTAACATCACAAGATAAATCCCTATTGCTACTTTACATCTACAGCACCATAAAATCTGCAGTCAAGCAACTTCAGAAAATTACTATTGTGAAGCCGCAGCTTTGGCTTTTACCAGCTTTAGTTCAGATTCTGTCATGTAGTATAAAAGGGCAGTTTTTAAGTATCCCATAATATATAATGAGGTAGAGTGTCCAAACATTTAAATGTAGATATTTCAAAACCATTTTAAAGTACAGGTTTGGAAAGGTAATGTAAACATATAAGTGGTAATTAAATATGTAAGGAAACATGTCAACTACAAGTGCTGGAGTCATAAGCATTCAGGGAGCATGTCTCAACACCAGGGACTCCAGCTTCCTTGTAGCTCATGTATGCTGCTGCCCACACTCAAAAATCAAATACCAGTGTGGGAAAATGGCTGTAAAGGGAGTGGGAGGGGATAAAAATGTATTTTAGGACAAGGAAGTTTTAGCTTTGAGAGCAGGAATGGAGTTTAAGGGTTAGGGAGCAGGAGCAGAGTTTTAGGATTAGGGTGAAAATACAGAATTTAGGTTTAAGGAAGGGGAATGGAGTTTTGGGGTAAGGAAGCTAGGACTCAGATTAGTAACTGGATGGAAGTTTTAAGGTTAGGGTTAGTGCACTGGTAGGGCAATAAGTTTCACATGGGTTAGGTTTTGGGTTAGTGTTAGGGCTGTGGTAGAGGTATGCAGTTTGACAGGTTTAGAGTTTCGGTTAGGGTTAGGATTAGTGCTCTGGTAGGGCTATATAGTTTCACAGGGTTAGTATTTCAGTTAGGGTTAGGGCTCCCATAGGACTATACAGTTTCACAGGGTTAGGTTTTGGGATGGGTAAGTACTTAGAGGTGTTTAGGTGTTAGGGTTATGACTAGAGTTAAGTTTTGGGTTAAGGTCAGGGCTCTGGTAGGGCTATACAGTTTTACAGGGTTAGGTTTTGGGTTACGGTTAGGAATCTGGTAGGGCTATATAGTTTCACAGGGTTAAGTATTAGATTATGGTTAGGGTTAGGGCTCTGGTAGGACTATACAGTTTTACAGGCTTAGGTTTTGGGTTAGGGTTAGGGCTCTGGTAGGACTATACAGTTTTACAGGCTTAGGTTTTGGGTTAGGGTTAGTACTTTGGTAAGGCTATACAGTTTCACAGTTAGGTTTTTGGTTAGGGTTATAGCTGAGGTTATGGTTAGAGCTCTAGTAAGGCTATAGACTTTCACAGGATTAGGTTTTGGGTTGGGTAAGTAGTTACTTGTGATTAGGGTTAGGGGGTAGGGTTAGGTTTTGAGTTAGGGTTAAGGTTAGGGCTGTGGAAGTGCTGTACACTTTCAAAGGGTTAGGTTCTGGGATGGGTAAGTAGTTACAGGTGATTAGGCATTAGGGTTAGGGTCAAGTTTTGGTTTAGGCTTAGGGCTCTGATAGGGCTATATACAGTTTCACAGGGTTAGGTTCTTGGTATGGGTAAGTAGTTACAGGTGATTAGGCCTGTGAGAGTTCGTGCATTTGCTTTTTCAAACTAGTAGCAGTGAGCAGGTATGTGTCGACTACTAACATTTGTGCAACTGGAGTAGATCACAAGGCATCCATAGCTTTTATATGAGACAGAATGTAGTCATCTAGTCACGTATGTTTTTTGATGTAATTATATTCAGCCCTAATCCTGAAACTTTGTGAAAATCAAACAAAATGCAGTTCTAAAATTAACATTTCTGTGAAAATAGATATTTAAATGATAAATCCTTATGGAGTAGATTAGTAACCTACTATAAGCCAATCAGCCCAAGTGAGATTTGTTGTTCTTGTTCAATGCATTTATTTAAAAATTGTTTAAAATCCTTTTTAAATAAATCATTTGTTTGGAGATATGTCCGTGGTGAACTCCCCTTCAAAACATTGAATACTCAGATTATCGAATGCCACTTCATTGTGCCTGAATTATTCGAAACTTCAATATATCAAACTCCCAGAACAACTAAAACAAACCCTGGGAAAGGAACCACTTGGCCACCATGGTGAACCTTACCCTTCCTCCACCGTATTGCGATTTCTGAGTTTGTATATTTAGTTGAGGGGGGTCTAGTGGGCAGAGCCCCCTACACTGGGGGGAGAGGGGGTAAAGTCCCCCGCTTGGAGCTTTTTGTTATGCTGTTTTTTGTTTTGCCCTGGTGGTTGAGTGGTTCCTTTCCTGGGGTTCATTTTAGTTGTTCAGGGACTTCGATATAATGAAGTTTCAAAGAATTCAGGCTTGATGAAGTGGGATTCGATAATGTGAGTATTCGATGTTGTGAAGTAAATCTTTTTATGGATCCCCTTCAAAACATCAAATGCTCACATTATCAAATTCCATTTCATCGAGCTTGAATTCTTTGAAACTTCATTATATCGAACCTGGAACAATTAAAATGAACCCTGGGAAAGTGACCATTGGCCACCATGGTTACCCTTGCCCTTCCTCCACTGTAGTGCGATCTTGGAGTTGGTATATTTAGTTGGGGGGATGGGGGCAAAGCCCCCCCACTTGGATTTTTTTTTGTTATGCTGTCTGTTGTTTTGTGCTGGTGGTTGAGTGGTTCCTTTCCTCTGTTTTTTTTGTTGTTGTTCCGGGAGTTTGATATAATGAAATTTCGAAGAATTCAGGCTCAATGAAGTGGCATTCAGTAACATGAGTATCTGATGTTATGAAGTAGATCTCGATGCTGATACATGGCTTTGGAGCTAGTAACTAAGAATTCATATTATACTGCAGTACATTTGACAAAAATGCCCACAGTGCATGTTAGAGTCCTGTTTCCCATAGTGCATTTTCTTCCAGGACAAATTATCATGCTCTGAACATCGTGTGATATTATATTGCAGAATCATGCAGTACTCCCTTTGGTGACATATGTCATATTGCCTACAGTGATGAACCAATGGACACAAGTGTTACACTTCTGTTTTCTACCATTGGATTTTCTGGTAAATCCTCTACAGATGTAATCATGAACTTCCTTTGAAAATTACAGAATGTTAGTTGTGCCCCTTCCCCAGTAGCTCCTATCATATAATTCCGCTGACACCATTCATGCAGCATTTCTGCTTCTGTTTACTTGAGTAATATTTCCTTCATAGATGTGATTTTATTGTGTAGTTTCTCTAAAAATACTACATCTCATGCTCCTATGTACTTCTGTACTGCTACACTTCTTCTTGAAATGTCAATGGGTTAGGGGGGATACCAGTCACTTATTTATGTACAAATTAGCACGTTACTTTAGAGGAGAGGATTAAAGCTATGAGCTTCTATCAAGTTTCATCATGAAAAACTGGGTTTGATTCCATCATAGGTTCATAGGTTCATAGGTTCATACTAGGCTATCTGCCCTAGGGCATTTAAAAGCCTAGCCAGAGTGTGTGTGGCTTTCACCACCCCTTAGGATGAGAATACTATACCCATTAGTTTGCTGTGCCTCTGTCCAGCAGTGATACAGAGATGATTCCCGGGGTAAACCTACGATCTCCCATCCACTCGTCAAGATTTCTCTTGAACAGAGTCAGTGAGGGGCTCTGCCTCACATGGACTGGGATTCTGTTCCATAGTGTAGGGAGTCTCTGGGTGATGAATCTGTCCCTCCAGCACATCCTATTTATATCCGTGTTGAGGTTTAAGTCTCTTGCTCTCGTGGCTCTGGTGGATTTGGATTTTTTGAGGTGGAGCATGTCCATTAATTCCGGGTTGGACATGGCCTTGTATGTCAGGCACAGATCACCTCTGAGCAGACAGTATGCAACTGAATAGAGCTGGAGTTTCTTCAGTCGGGCATCGTATGACATATGTTTGAGCCTTTATCCTTTTGGTGAGGAACTTTTGGGGTCTTTCCAACTGCTGCAGGTGTCGGGTAAGGTACATTCGAATGGGCGTTGTACTCAATCATTGGTCTGATAAGTGAAGAGTACAGGGTACAATGACCTCTCCTGATCTGGATGTGAATCCCTTCATGATCAGGTGGGCAATGTAGAAGGTCTTCCTAACCACTTTGGCAATGTGAGTGTCAAAAGAGAGGTTACTGTCAACTTGGGTCCCCAGATCCCTGATAACTTCTTCCATGTTTAATGGATTACCACCTATGTGGTAATTAGGGGTTACCTTGTTTTTCCCAAAGGGTATGACTATACATTTTTTGGCATTTAGCTTAAGGCCATGGCTCTGGCACCAGTTATCCATTTCTATGAGACCTTTCTGGAGGATGTCTGTGTCTGATGGAGTGTCAATTATGGTGCCCAGTTTGCAGTCATCTGCAAATTTTGTCAGCCACAATCCCCCTATGTTTGCCTGCACTTCAGAAAAATAAATGCCGAACAAGAGGGGGCCCAGGACTGAGCCCTGCGGGACACCGCTCGTGACCGGCTTAGAGTCTGACATGGCACTAGCAACTCTAACCCTGTGTGTTCTGTCCTTGAGCCAGTTTGCAACCCATCTCCATTTTCCTACTGCGTTGCTAACACCAAGTCAGTTAAGCTGATAGTGCTCATGGGTCTCACCCCTGAAATGAGGGCCAAGGGTTTATGCTTGTTTATTGACATTTGTTAACATGGAAAGTCAGACTAGGTCAGAATATACCCATTTTCAGTGGAGGCCTGTACAGGGAAAAACTCCAGATACAATGAAAATTACAAAAGTTATAAAAAGTTATAGAAAAGTTTCAAAAAGTTACAAAAATTTGCAAGCAGTTACAAATATGTAAAACATGCTGCATGGTCCAGCATTTTGAAGATATGTATAAAAAAAGGAATTTGGGAGTGTTACTGTGATGGATAATCAGTAAAGTTTAAATCTCAGTAGGTAGAGATAAGAAGAGAAAAGGTAGGAGGGAAAAGATCGAGAGAAGGGATGAGTTGCAAAGCAGTGATAAGCAAAAGTTCATATAGGTGAAGACTAAAGAAATAAGGGAAAAAGTTGGGGCAGTTTGAAAAGGGGAATATATAGTACAGAGGTAAATATAAGCAGGTATGAATGGAAAGCAGAACATAGGATAGATTACAGTTACAAGGGAGGGTAGAAACGGTTTACCATAGAGTATTAATACATGATTAACAAGTTAATAAAACAGTTGTGTTTTATGAAGCATTGTGTATTTTGTTAATATGTAGCCTCACAAAAATAAATAAATGAATATAGGGCCATAGGCTAATATGAAACCATATACATCAAAGAGGTACAAACGGCAGGTATACTAATTTCATTTATTTGCATTCTAAGATAAAATGCCTAAGATAAACTAGCTATTTGTTCTGCAATGGAATTGCAATGTACGACACCTGGCTAAACCTGATTCCTTTTCTGAAATGTATTCAAGATTGAGCTAAGATTTCCACTGAACCTTAGCATTTGTCTTCTGCAAGGTTTATGCATAGCTGCGTTTTACCATTTGAGATGGACTGGCATCCTGTAGTGGACTGGTTTGCTGTCTTGCTCCTGTGCCAGGATAGCCTCTGGCTGCCTTGTCACCTGGAAGGAATGCAACAAATATCATAAAGGGACTGAATTAATGTTTTATCTGCAATGTGATGATAGCTTGCATAAAGCACTGCCATAAAGAGCCTATACAATAGATACTACATGCAGAGAAATGCAGGGCAAATTAATAATTCTAAAATATATATTGTCGGAAATATCCATTACTCATTTTCATTAATCGTAGAATTTTAATACACAATATCATTAATCAATAATTGAAAAGGCCATCTGTGCAGTATACTTCCTCATTCAGTCTGTATGCCTTAAACAAATTTCCATAGCAATACCAGTTTTAAAATGTTTGGCTGCATAATTTTACTTTGCAGAAACAGGACCAACATTTGCCACATGTTGTTCATCTCATTAATAGTGAGAATGCCATTTCACTTCAATCTTACTTTTTCATGTAAACCTGGAACACATTACCTCAGTGTTTTACAGAACAAAGCAATGTACTAACTGTCCTGGAAGGCTACCTACTATCCAGCTTGTGAGCCTAAGAGGTGCTTCTGTTTTGTTAGGTGGTTACGTACACCCACATATAGCAGCAGTATAGTTTTACAAGAAGTAAAAAAAAAAAAAAAAAAAAATATATATATATATATATATATATATATATATATATATATGTGTGTGTGTGTGTGTGTGTGTGTCTTAAAAATAAAAAGAGGAAGTTAACCAAAAATGTAAATATTATGAAGGGTGTTTTAATTGCAATGGTGAATAGCATGGGTTCCATCTTGTTGCATTTTGTTATTATTGTATCAAATCTTTCCACTTTGCATATACAGAAACATCATAAGTTGAAATGTTGGAAAGTAATATTACATTAGAGTCATTATTCAGAACTTGTCAGTATGCCTATGTCACAGTAGAATGACTATTTATTTCCCTTCCTTATGCATTTTTCCTTATATTGTTTAGAATAGATTAGTCACTATAGTGATACTAATTATAGCACTGCTGTATATACACATTGTTAATATGCAGAGATATAATAGTATAGCATTAGAAAACACTTTCTGTCCAAAATGCCTCTTTCCTGTTTTACTGTTTCTTACTAATACTATTAGTATTAGTTACGAACAATAAATGATATGGACTATGCATTGGTAAGTTAAAAGAAAGGTGTAATTATGAAACAAAATGTTCTAGTATATATCACTGACATATAGACAAAAATGAAACAGGAATTTGTAATGCTAATTGAACCATTGCTCTACTGATAGAAAAAGACTGAATTGTTGATGTTTGGTTGCTTGATGTTCATCCCACCAATGATCAGAGTTCCTCCATTGAAAATCACTGTCGTCGGGCTGTGCCAACACTGATTGCCCTTTTTGGAGGAATTTCACCTTCCCTTTATTTAGTTGGTAAGACCATGGAGTTGGTATTTTTAGGTTCGGGAGGGTGCAGGGGGCTTTCTCCTTGCAAAAAACACAAGTGTTTTCTCAGCCTTTTTTTAGGTGAATGCAATTTAGGGATTCTGATCCTTGGTGCATTTATCTTCATCTATTCATAGTGAAAGCATGACAAAATCTGGTTGAATAGATAGAATAATCTTTCTTGAAGATGCTAAGAGATGTACGCCCCCAGTCTCAACTAAAATTATAATTATTTTCCCACTTGGGTGAAAAACATGGTCCTTTACATGTTGTGCTAGTTGTCTGCAGACCTAGGTCCACAAGCCCCATCATGAGCTACACATAACATCGAAAGATGAACAGACATCTTACTTTGTACAAAAACAAAGCTCTCTTCAGAGCCAAACCTTGACTTGAAAAAGAAACGAATAAAGTGTCTTTCAAATGAGCTACCAGCTTCAGCAGAAGTCTTCAGAGTTTTCAACAAATTCTATAAGCAAGTCTATTTTCAGTTGTTTTAGTCTAGATTTCTGCCAAAGATACTTGGTGGCAAGGTCTTGGACTAAGTATTATGGTAAAATGCAAAAAACTAAATGTTGGTGCTTGTGTCTGTAGCCTTCTCCATCCATTGCATTTTAGTTCTGCAGTAGTGTTACATGGACCTGCTACGAATGGTTAAGAAGTCTAAATGTAATCTTTATGCTTGCAAATAAACATAATAGTCATTCTTTGCTGGTGCCTGGAAGTTTTACCATGGTAACCATGTGGACAAAAAAGGAAGATACTGTAGTTGTGGTTTTGAGAGAACTTCTGTGCAGTTTAATCTGCAACCTCTTATCATTTTAATCTGTGACTTCATATGTCAAATGTCTATGTGTGGCTGCAGTGAAATTACAAAATATTTTTGTGAGCACTGATAACTTGATTTGGGCAAAAAAAACAGTGCCAAATAAATGTGCAGTTTGACTTACAGGTATGGATCTTGGCAGTTAGTGACATAAAAGCCTAAATTCTCTGAAAATTGGAGGTTAAATCCTTCTCTAAACATTGTGTTTGTTGTCAGGTCAGCAGATTATATCTCAGTAATGAATGCTAAATCATGAATTTATTTTATGTTAGGAAATATTTTAAAATTGTATATGTACACTATTGAAGATTATAATTTATGATAAAACTGTTTGGACTTTAAAGATTATGATATAAGAACACCTTATTTCAGTAAAAGTGAGATGCAAAATGGAATATAATGTGCCTGTATATTGAATGCATGGTTTTATGCGGCAAATCTAAATGTACTTCCTTTTCTCTGCAGAAAGTCAATATGGATATGAATGGCAAAGTCTTAAAGACATGTATGATTCAGAGATGTGTTTTAATATTTCATTGGGAAATCATTAAAATTCAGTATTCCAAATTAATACATTGATACATTGTCCTTTTTTATCATGAATAAAAACTTGCATGTTAATTTTGCTCCTTCATGTTTAATTCTGCCTCTCTCTGCTTTTTATAGATCCAGTATAAAATCTAAGAGATTTGCGCTTGTAAGAAAAAATGCATAATTTATCAAAATATATTAATAATTGACTAATTCATAATAATAATAAATGTATGGAGCTTTTCTCTCCAGGCCTCTGCTGAAAACAGACACAAGTTGTCCAGTCGGATTATCCCAGTAAACAAATGTTAAATAATAAATAAAATAATAATAATAATAATAATAATAATAATAATAATAATAATAATGTTTAATTTTTATATTGATAAGAATGACTTAGTCTAGTATTATACAGTTCTTACATCCCTATGTTGTAGCTTTTATTATAATTGCACGTTACTGGGATGTCTGTGAATGTTACAGGCAGTTATTACATTACTTAGCATCAGTGGCGGCTGGTGACTTCAAATCACAGGGGTGAATGGGTCAAAGGAAGGGGTGTGGTCAACCATAAAGGGAGGAGCTATGCACAAAACCACAAAACTAACTTTAATTCAAACCATCATTATGAAAGTCCAATCAAGACAAAAATAAGTGTAGAAGAATAAAAATATTTCAATGCATTGGCTGCATGACAGCTTACTTAATATCTAGATGGAAACAAAAGGAGGCAAAATGAAAAAAAAATTACTTTTTAAAATACATTACTGAATGCCAGTCAAAAATCAAGTAAAGAAAAAAACAGAACTCACTCACTCAAACTACTTCTCCCTTGCACTGCAGTAATAATAATATATTTCAGCTTTATTAAAGTACCAAGCAACATGCTGAAAGTAGAAATCTATGTGATGCCCCCACTTGTAAAAATGTTTCTTATCCAAAAAGACCTGCTGCCTGGCGTTTCATGGGAAAACATGATAAAAGTAAAAATGAAAAGCAAACAAGAAACAAGCTCAAGATACATTGCTTAAAGGATTACTGTACAGGTTATGGACCACACATGATTGGCATTCTGTTTAGTTTACGGTAAAGCCTGTAGAGATGACTGGAAGTCTCCAACAAGTGTAATGAGCTTTTTAAAATAATGGAATCCTGTCCTTTAATACCCAAGGCTTATACATTATCTAGTCAAGTATTCTCTGCATGGCAACAACAGAAAGGCTTTCAATGTTGGCAATTCTTTAACAGTATGCTTATTAAAGCTTACTTGCATCTTACGATGTCAGACAAGCTTACCTTATGGTCATTAAAGCATTGCTACTTAAACACAGAGCAACAGGCACTTTGAGTAATAAGCATAAATCAACAGTACAAAAATATGACAGAAACCAGACCATTCTGCAAAATCAAGGACAGGCGAAAAGCCACTGTAGTACTTATGCAGTGTGTCCTCCCCATCCAAGGTAGATACAACTACTCCTTGCCTTGCTTGGACACATCCAGAGTCACTACATGGGTGCAACAAGCATGTCACAATTTGAAATCTCTCTGGCTGACTGTGATGGCCCTGACACATTTGTCATACCTCTCAACTTCAAGAGCAAGAAATCTGGACAAAGCCATACACAGAAGTGGGACAAAGGCACAACAAGAAGGACAATTTTTAAATATTGCTCTAATAAACTTAGAAAGATAATAGAATAGGTCTTGCATTAGTATGAATTTTCTGAAGGGTATAAAATCTGAAACTCAAATGTCTGTCATTTTCTAACTTCAGTCTTTAGTGATTTGTCACTAATTTGCCAAAAAACACAATTTTATGAAAAATGGACCAAAATGTGATGCAAAAATATAAAATAGACACACAATACAGCTTCTACCTGTCAAAGAAGGGACACTTTAATATTAGTACTGCTACCTTGAGCAGCTGACAAAATAAAAGAATCTACATGCATTTCAAGTAATCTATAACTTTGATTATTACAGTTATTTCTTAATTGTAAACCCTCCATGTTTTCTTCCAAAATTGCTATTTTGGAGGGATTATTAGGGGAAGAGCAACATTTTGAGCCAAAATTGGGGACAGTTGAGAGGTTGGCTATGCCTAATTCTATAAAGCAATTTATTTGCATGTACCTCTCAACCTGTTAATGCAGTAAATCTGAACAAGGCCAAATATATTGGGGGCACATATAAACAGTACTAAAATTGCTCTTGTATAAATTGAGACAGTTGATAGAACGGCTCTTACTTTAACATGCATTTTATGAAGGTTATGAAGTCTGAAACTTATTATTTAGTGACTTCTGGCAAATCATTTAGGAATTAAAACTACAAATTTTATGAACAACAAACCAAAAATAAGAAGCAAAAATCTATTCATTCTTTGAAAATCTGGACAGTTGGGAGGTATAGTTCAGCTGGGCCTGTCTGAGTTTGCTGCCCTTCCCCTGACAAAATAATGGTTGAACTGGAGCCTCTGCAGCCATTCCAATTAACCATTACTTGGCTATTTCACTCCATTTACCATAAACACTAATGTGCATACTGCTTTACTTCAATGATTGGACTTCATTTGAAAGTTTTATTTTGTATTTTACAGCACAAACATTAAGTAATCTGTTAAACAAAGCAATGCAGTCTCACAATGAAAACTTAGCATTAAAACTTCTCTGCCCTTGAAACTCACATTCATTGAAACAGCATTGAAACCCACATTCAAAGAAAATACATTTTGCCAGTGGCAGATAAAGATTAATTTTGGGCTGTTTTCGAATCATAGGCCCCTTGCATATGAAACATACATGTGCTCTTTGATACACCTTCCTCATTGTACTAAAAATTATATTCCTTGTACAATACAGTACACTTGTTAGAGGGTGTTTTAAATTTGTTTTGAACATTTTTCCAGTAAGCAATGAAACAAAACATATGCACCCATAATGGCAAAACTGCCCAGTTGAGAACATTTATCATAAAAAGTCTACTCAGACTTCCACAGTCCACCATTATTAGTAAATATACACAATTCTACAGTCCACCATTATTAGTAAATATGCACAATTCCACAGTCCACCATTATTAGTAAATATGCACAATTCTACAGTCCACCATTATCAGTAAATATGCACAATTCTACAGTGCACCTTTATCAGTAAATATGCATAATTCTACAGTCCATATTCAGTGAATTCAGTTCTTGCCATAGCTGTCAACCTTAGCACAAAAACCTGGAGAAGCCAATAATGGGGAATACAGTCCCAAAAATAGGGACAAATTTAAAATATTCATCTTATAAACTTAGAAAATTGCTAGAAAAAAGGTTGTGCTACTATGTATTCTGAAGAACATGAAGTTTGAAATTCAAATGCCGGTCAATTCTACTGCGGACAGAACAAAACAATTTTCAGCAGAGGCGAGGATTAATACTGCAGACACGTCTGTGTAAAATGGCAGGGCATCAGAGCAAATCCACACAAACACAGGCAGGAGATGCAGACTCCACACAGAAGCCACCCCAACCAAGAATCAAACCAGAAAACCTATAGCTGTGAGGCAACAATACTACCACTGCACCATCAAATCTGCAAGGAATTAAACATTCAGAAACCTGAAGTCTGAAATTCAAATGCCTGTCAATTTTACTGCGGACAGAACAAAACAATTTTCAGCAGGGATTAAAACTGCAGACACGTCTTTGTAAAATGGCAGGGCACCAGAGCAAATCCACACAAACACATGGAGGAGATGCAGACTCCACACAGAAGCCACCCCAACCAAGAATCAAACCAGAAAACCTATAGCTGTGAGGCAACAATACTACCACTGCACCATCAAATCTGCAAGGAATTAAACATTCAGAAACCTGAAGGCTGAAATTCAAATGCCTGTCAATTTTACTGCGGACAGAACAAAAACAATTTTCAGCAGAGATGCAGGGATTAATACTGCAGACACTTCTTTGTAAAATGGCAGGGCACCAGAGCAAATCCACACAAATACAGGGAGGAGATGCAGACAGAAGCCACCCCAACCAAGAATCAAACCAGAAAACCTATAGTTGTGAGGTAACAATACTATCACTGCACCATCAAATCTGCAAGGAATTAAACATTCAGAAACCTGAAGTCTGAAATTCAAATGCCTGTCAATTTTACTGCGGACAGAACAAAACAATTTTCAGCAGGGATTAAAACTGCAGACACGTCTTTGTAAAATGGCAGGGCACCAGAGCAAATCCACACAAACACATGGAGGAGATGCAGACTCCACACAGAAGCCACCCCAACCAAGAATCAAACCAGAAAACCTATAGCTGTGAGGCAACAATACTACCACTGCACCATCAAATCTGCAAGGAATTAAACATTCAGAAACCTGAAGGCTGAAATTCAAATGCCTGTCAATTTTACTGCGGACAGAACAAAACAATTTTCAGCAGAGATGCAGGGATTAATACTGCAGACACGTCTTTGTAAAATGGCAGGGCACCAGAGCAAATCCACACAAATACAGGGAGGAGATGCAGACAGAAGCCACCCCAACCAAGAATCAAACCAGAAAACCTATAGTTGTGAGGTAACAATACTATCACTGCACCATCAATTATACAAGGAGTTAAACATTCAGAAACCTGAAGTCTGAAATTCAAATGCCTGTCAATTTTACTGCGGACAGAACAAAAACAATTTTCAGCAGTTAAAACTGCAGACACATCTTTGTAAAATGGCAGGGCACCAGAGCAAATCCACACAAACACAGGCAGGAGATGCAGACTCCAAACAGAAGCCACCCCAACCAAGAATCAAACCAGAAAACCTATAGCTGTGAGGCAACAATACTACCACCGCACCATCAATTATGCAAGGAATTAAACATTCAGAAACCTGAAGTCTGAAATTCAAATGCCTGCCAATTTTACTGCGGACAGAACAAAACCAATTTTCAGCAGGGATTACAACTGCAGACACGTCTTTGTAAAATGGCAGGGCACCAGAGCAAATCCACACAAACACATGGAGGAGATGCAGACTCCACACAGAAGCCACCCAACCAAGAATCAAACCAGAAAACCTATAGCTGTGAGGCAACAATACGACCACTGCACCATCAAATACGCAAGGAATTAAACATTCAGAAACCCTTAAGTCTGAAATTCAAATGCCTATCAATTTTATTTAACATTTTTAATCAGGACAGTCTGACTTGGAACAAATAAACAAATTTTCAGCAGAGGCCCAGGAAGAAATAATGCAGACATGTCTTTGTAACATGGGAGGGCACAAAAGCAAACCCACACAAACACAGGGAGAAGATACAGACCCCACAAAGAAGGAACCCCAGCCAAGAATCAAACCCAAGAACCTGCAGCTGTGAGGCAACAATGCTACTACTACACCATCAAATATCAAGCATTGCAACATTTACAAACCACAGATATTATGAGGAACAGATCAGATCGAATATGAGGTAAAAATCTGAAATTTTTTTACAAATGGTGGTGGGTAGGGAACTCAAGTCTTTAACACCTGCATACAGGGTACAGGGTTCAAGCCTGAGGCATTCCCTACCACACCACCATAAGCACCTGGGGCATTTTCACACACACACACACACACCTCCCCAGTAAAGCACAAGCACCATACACAAACTCCAGTAAAGCACAAGCACCATACACAAACTCAAGAAAAATAAACATTGTAAATTAAAGGCACCTTACCTGAATGAATACATCCAGAGTTAACGTCCGTACATACATCCTTCAATACTGAAGACCCGAGATCCACATGCTCCTTCCGAGATCCCTGAGCCTCTGTCCCGAGGCCCTGCTGCCCCTCTTGCAATCCGGGCGCGTCCCTTACTCCGGGCGGGTCTGTGCACTGTAAAAGTGCACAGGCGCTCCTGTGTCCCCTATGGTTGAGCATGCGCATAGACCGATAAGCGGGACTCGGTCAATTTTAAAAAAATGTTTTTTTTTATTTTTCATTTTGTTTTCTTTCTTTTTCTTTCTTTTTTTATGTTTGAGGGGGCTGCAGTCCGGCAGCCCTATGCCACGAGCCGCCCCTGCTTAGCATAGCTAAACTGCTGGAGAGTTCAGAGTGAGAATGTTAATAGGGCCCCATTTAGATGTTGCACAGGTAGAGTTTTATGCCAGGAGATGAAAGGGTCACCTTAATGCAGTAGTAAGGAGGCATTGTACTGCATTATGGGCTTGAAAAGGACTGAGTACAGTGGTGTGATGACCTCTCTGGACCTAAATACTATGCCATTTCTTGTAACTTGAGCAACATAGAAGGATTTTCTTACTAGCTTGGACACATATATGTAGAAGGCTAGCTTACTATCTACATGAGTTCTCAGATCCCTGAGGAGTGAACCAGCTTGTAGGGTGTATTATTGATGACATAATTACCTGGGATGACAGACTTCCCAAAAGATACTATAATGCATTTCTTGGTGTTGAACTTTAAGCCATGGCTTTGGCACCAAGTGTTTGTGTTAGACCTTCCTGAAAGATGTTCTCATTTTGAAGGGAGTCAATGACTGCTCCTAGTTTGCAATCATCTGTGAACTTGGTTAGCCAGAGGTCTTTTGTAACCTAGGCATTACTTATTTATTTCAAAATGAAACAGCAAAAAGTGTAAGCGTACACCAACATGGTTGTACCGGTTTCAGCAAAGCCTTCCTCAGCAACCAAACATGATGCAACAAATAAAAAGAACCTAACATGCTGTCTTCTTACTTATAAAAAAGTTTGTACTGAATGCAAGGAGCGTCCTCTAGTGCATATACTGATAATGCACAAGTTACTATCCACATAAAATAAGTATACAATGCTATATATTAGCAAAAATAATAATGTGTAAAAAAAATATGTAAAAAACTACAATATAAATCTAGATGCTTCAAAAATGATCGTTCAAACCCGGAGGAAAAAGAGCCCCCAGTTTGATAATCCACATTTTTTCTTTGTTAGTAAGCATTTCATGTAGAACATGAGATTGTTTATGCCTGACCTTAATGTGATCAATAACCATGAAACAAAAAATGCCCGTAGGGTGTATAGAAATGTGTTTATACACACACATTCTTAATATCACTAAGATGTTCCCCTATCCTAACCTTAAAAGGACGGGAAGTTTGTCCAACATAAAATGCTTGACAATTGCACTGGGCCAAACTAATCACCCAAGAAGTGCTACAATTAGCAAAGCATAAAACATTGTAAACTTGTGTTCAATTGTGTGAAGAGAAGGTCTGACATTTTAACACCCTAGGGCAATAGGTACCATGACCACATGGGTAACAACCCAACACTGAACCACCAAATAAATTGGTTTGAGTAGTTGAGCCTACATCCTTATTATAGACCCTCTTATAGTGACTAAAAAGAGATCCCAAAGACCACCCTTTACGAAATGAATAATGACACAGATCCCCTATATAATTCTTAAGGACTTCATCCGATTTTAACAAGTGCCAATGATTACAAATAATATTCATAAAACCAACAGTATTTCTCCCATAAGTTGTTACCAATCTGAGCAAATCTGAGTTAACAGAATCCCGAACCCGATAAGATAATAGCTCAGTTCTATCTTGCTGGTTTGCAAAGCAATTAGCCCTTGTGATGTCACCCCCTTGGTAGCCCCTACTCTTAAACCTGGATATAAGATCCCTTCTGTGATGGTCGTATGTGGAAGTACTGGAACAAATCCTTTTAACACGAAGGAATTGAGACTTGGGGATATTCTTGATGACATGCTGAGGTTGGAAACTGGTGGCATGTAATAGGGTATTGAACTGAGGAAATTTGCTAAATATCTCACTCTCCAGAGTGTTGGTGTCTGTTCTTTTTACCAAAACATCCAAAAATGTTATTTCCGATCTAGAAAAAGTCAACTTACATTCAATACCTCATATATTGCCATTCAGATATTCTAAAAATTCCATAAGGAATTCCACATCAGCTCTCCACACCATCCAGCAGTCATCAAGATATCGCCTCCATATGTCCATTTCATTGGTGTAAATATTGTGACCAATATCATAAATCACCTGATCTTACACATACGCCTAAATAAGTCCGCATAAATGGGGGCAAAAAATTCCCCCATAGCGGTGTCCTGAACCTGCCAAAAGCATCTGTCCTTAAAATAGAACACATTATGAATCAGGACCTGTTCTGTCATGCAAACCAGAATGGTATTGAAACCAGGCTTATAAATGTTGGCCTTATCCAACCAATGTTGCAGGGCCAAAAGTCCTGCCCAATGGGGAATACTGGTATACAAGGAGGTGACATCCAAGGTGCACAGAAACCAATTGGATTCTAGTTGTGTCTCCGAATTGATGGAGAGGAACTGAGTAGTATCCTGAATTCTTGAACGTATGTGAACCAAAAGTGGTTTTAAGTACAAAGTAAGGAATTCAGACATAGGTTCTGTCAAGGAACCTCTGCCTGATACTATTGGTCTACCGGGTGGTCTTATGGGATCTTTGTGAATTTTCAGCAGAAAATAAATGTACTGCCTGGTGGGATAATCAACTTTCAAATGGTAACATAGTTAATCAGTAATGATGCCCTCATCTTTAGCCATATCTAAAAAATTGTCAATATCCTTTTTAAATTGCATAGTTGGATCCACTTTCATTTCTTGATAATGATTGTTATTCGATAGCTGACGATCACGTTCAGCTTCATAGTCCCCCAAATCCTGGACCACCACAGCTCCCCCTTTGTCCGCAGAGAGAACAACAATTTCCTTATTATTAATTAACTTATCTAGACATATTCTTTGATGTTTATCCAAATTATCCTTGATCATATCCTGTTTATATAAATAGAGATGTAAATCTTTAAGGACCGCATTTTGGAATGTTTATACAATGGGTTGCATAGGTGGCCTGAACCTGGAGGACCTGAAGCGAAATTCCCTAAACTCAGAGGCAACATTATCTGAACCATGAAAAAAACATTTTAAATTCAAATAGCGACAAAATTTCACCACATCCTCTGCAAAATAATGCTCCTGAACAAAAAACCCAGGCACAAAACTTAGTCCTTTATTCAGTACATCAACTTGTTGATCATCCAATACTACAGAGGAAATGTTATGCACATTATTAATTTTGAATTCTAGATCTTGGTCATCCATTGGAGGATATCCCCCAGCCCATCTGGATTTATGATGCTTCCTCCCCCCTCGTCCCTGGGACTTATACCTAAAGGGACCTTTCTAACAAAACTTGACTCTAAATTATTCCTTTTAGAAATAGGGGAAGCACTAATAAGAGCTTCCTCCCAAACTGTATTGGAGGACGAGTCCTCGCCTGATGGGGTGGACTCCCTACTTCTTTTCTTCAAAATGGATTTAGGCTGAGTGGCTCTCATTCTTTTGGATCCATCCATGGGCATACCAAATTTGACCCTAGGTCGCATATCAAATGGCTTTCCCCTATCATAATCACCCACATCCCTGGTGAATTTTTTGACCTTTTTGTCCTTTAAACCTAAATCCAATGTAGATAATTCTTTACCAAGTTTCTCAATGTTATCTTTGTAGCAAGAGAGTGTAGAGAACGCCTCCACAGTTTTACTAACCATTAATACATTAGCAGTTTGTTCCTCAACCTTCCTCTCATAAAAACTGCTCAAAAGATCTACAAAGGTCATAGAAACATGTTGTTGGGCATCTGTCCATTGTGTTAAAAGACATTCATCTGGTTCTGCCACCATGGGCTATAATCTGACCCTAAGTCCTCTAGGAACTATTTTCCTACGTTGATAGGCCCTAAACAATTTTAAATGCCAAACATTTTTACAAAGGGAAATAAGATCCTTAGTTAGTTTCACAAAGGCCAAATTACAGTCTTGGTAGGGATCTTGGACACCAGGAACAGCATCATTTGAACCCGAGGCTAGGCCAAAAATGCCCAAATCCTCTGAGTCTGAAGACAGACCCTTAATAAGAATTGCTAATTCCATCACTGACCAAAAATAACCATAGGGTCAAAAAAGTACACAAAAGTATCTATACCACATATAAGTAGTGTAAATTCACTAATCAAATGGTTGGATAATCAATAAACACATAGATATAATTCATGAAACCAACCATGAACATTAAATGACCCTAATTACTACTATTGTTGATAGGTCATATTAGCAAAACAACTTTTGTGTTCCACATCATAAACTTTAGGAAAAATATATTTCCCACTCACAAATATCAGCAGACCCAGGCCCAATTGGGTACCATTATAGCCAACAAGCTCAAAAAAAGCTTGTATTGAGCTACCAAAGCTCTACGCTATGTAACCAAAATGAGCCAAAAATCAATATTCAACCTACAACAAATGGTGATAAAGAAATATATATTTGGTCAGTGTGGTTTGTGAAGAACAATTAAATGATATGGCCACTGAATTTTTAGAAAGGGCTTACTCATATAGAATGGTTAACCAGTATTTAAAAGAAACTTTAGAAGCTAGAAAAGTTAATAATATGGTGGCATTTAATATTAGGGAACAAAGCGCAACAATGAATATACATAAAGCAGAAGTAGTAAGATACTTAACTTATAATTTAAGAACTGAGCAGGTGAAAAAGGTAATAGAAAAGAATTGGGGCATTTTGATGGCTATGCCTGAAATATGCCAGATATTGGAAAATAGGCCTTTCTTTGCTTATAAAAATGCTCAAAATCTGAAACTCAAACTATGCTATAAAGACTTTCCAAAACAGAACAATGGAAGGCAAAATCGTTTTAAAATGGGTACCTACCCCTGTATAAATTGTACTTGTTGTGATGATATTTTTAAAAATGGCACTACTTCATTTATTCACCCAATAACTAAAGAAATTTTGTATTTAAATGTACTGCAACATGTAATACAGAAAAGATTGCTTACTTGGCAACCTGTACAGTGTGCTCATGTTTTTATATTGGTAAAAGCAGCAGGAAACTTAAAGATCGTATTATAGAGCATAAGTCAAGTATACGTAGGAGAATGGAAAATAATGCCTTAAGTAAGCATGTAATGGAACATGGAAGTGCCCATGGCTTTAAATCCAGAGTAATAGACATAGTACATAAGCAGATTAGGGGTGGGGTCCTAAACAATGCTCTAGAGAATACAGAATATACCTGGATAATTAGATTGAGAGCTGATATGAAACCAGGACTAAATAATGCACTGACTATTAAACCAATATTAGTTAAAATGCAGAAAGAAATAAGACAAGGAATGGTTTTATGAATCTTAATATATACATGTAATATATACTTTTTATACATAGAAATAGTTTTAAAGTAATTAAATGATTATTGTAATTATTTTTGTGCTTATAGTCTGGCTGTTATCATGCGACTGTTTAATTGACTATTTAAGGTTTTAGAATTCAGTATAGGTATTTTAACACTGATGAAGGATTTGTAATCCGAAAGCTTTGTTGTTTTATTAAAGTATCTGGCGTTTGTCCGGAGTTGTATTTATTGGATTTGTGCACCTGGCTACAGTTTCAGCTTATCACTGTCCTGACCTTATTTTCTTATAAATCCCTATGTCACAAGATGGTTATCAACTGGCTCACTGGCAGAATCCACACAGTGAAAGTAGCCGACTCCAAATCCAACTTCAGACCAGTGACAAGTGGAGTACCACAGGGCTCAGTCCTGGGTCCTCTCTTGTTTGGCATCTACTTCTCAGAAGTCCAGGCTAATACAGCAGATCTTTGGCTAATGAAGTCCGCAGACGACTGCAAACTAGGTGCCATAATAGAATCGCCTAATGATGTGGACATTCTACAAAGGGGCCTCACTGAGACTGATGCTTGGTGTCAAAGTCATGGCCTCAAGCTCAATGCCAAGAAGTGCATTGCCATCCCGTTTGGGAAAAATACTGTACCCATTAACTACCACATAGGTAGTAGCCCACTAAACACCGAAAGTGTGATGAGACCTTGGGATACAGGTGGACAGTAGTCTCTCCTTTGATAATCACATTGCCACAGTAGTCAGGAAATCCTTCTACGTGGCACACCTCATCACAAAGGGGTTCACTTCCAGAAAAAAGAGGTCATTGTTCCTCTCTACTTATCCCTCATCAGACCCATTATAGAGTACAATGTCCCATTTGGCATGTACCTCATAAGACATCTACAACAACTAGAAAGACCACAGAAATACCTCACTAAGAGGATTACTGGCCTCAAACAGATGGCATACACAAACCGTCTCAAAAAACTCCAGCTGTACTCTGTCGCTTATCGCCTACTCAGAGGTGACCTCTGCCTAACATACAAAGCCATGTCAAACCCAGATCTGTTGGACACGCTACACTTAAAGAAACCCCAATCCCTCCAAGCCACAGGCTCCAGGGACCTAAACCTTGCCACAACAATAAACAGAACATACTGGAGGGATAGATTCCTGTCCCGGAGACTTCCCATGCTCTGGAACAGACTACCCATTCATGTCAAGCAAAGCTCCTCATTAGCCCTCTTTAAGAAAAATCTTGACAATTGGATGGGAAATAGGAAATTCACCCCGGGGATCACTTCAGTGGCTCTGCTAGACAGGCACAGGAAAATAACTTTCTTGGGTGGCAAAATCCAGAGAGCTCTTTTGGCTAAGCTTATATAGGCCCCAGGGCCGATAGCCTAGTACCTACCTGTGAACAGTAAACTGGTGGGAAGATTGGTTAAGAATAAGCAGCTAGCTAGAGATGCATCCAGTTAAATAAAGACAATATTGGAGCACTTTCGGAAACTTTAGCTTAATGTGTTAGTGGGGTGAGGTAGACGCAGAATGCACTTTAAGCAAGTAAAAGATAAGCAGAATATAAACCCACTGAAGCACAAACTGGAACAGATACAATTCTCTCACTATTGTATTTCTATTATAGTTTTTATTTTACATTTTTTTAACCAGGAAAGTCTGACTTGGAATGAAGCCAGTTTTCAGCAGAGGCCCGGGGAGAAATCCTCCAGACCCATGTCTTTGTTTAAGGCACCAGACTATGCAGAAATTTGCTAGGAGCACTTTTTATAGAAAAAATGCAACAATAAATGAGTAGGGCACAAATGTGGGAGGAGTAATACACAGTTCTGCCACAACTGTAAATTAAACTACAAGACAATGGCCCCAGAAGGGTTTAAAATACAAACAGACAGCTTTTACAAGTAATTCTACTTGTGGAAATAGAGTGTTGCAGAAACACAGTCTTCCCACAGCTGCTAATTAAAATAACAGACTAAGGTCCCAGAACAAACTGAAAAATGCATGTGAACAGAGCAAAAAAGTACAAAGTAGTATTACCACAGAGGTTACTATACATGCAATTCAAATATTTAAGCAGAATTTAAATGATTTAATTCACTTTCCTTTTTTGAAAAGCTATTTACTCAGAGTTCCACACCTCTCCAAGTCTTGGATAAAAGAATTTTGAATTGTCAAAAACTTATTTCTATCCTAGTTTTATAGCTTTTCTGTCCAGACTGCTGCTAATAATGGGCATTTCAGTTCCCAGAAGAACTTTCCTATTAAACAAAAGCAAGTAAATAAATAAAGGTAAATTGCACTGTTTGATGGAAATTTGTTGACATGAGCATGTCCACTTCTAGATTTCTTATACCTAGTTTATCAATCAAATTTAGGATAGAAAAAAAAAAAAACAGCCCAGTCCTGATAGCGGAGGCCATGCATAATAAAAGATTTTGATAACTGCCATCAGCATAGTTGCAATAAATGACTGAAAGAAAATTCATGAATCAGTAACTCACAAAGTAGTCACAACCATACAAAAATGTTACCTCCTCCCCATTCATCATATGTTGACCATCATCCACGCATCATGTGACTTCCATCTGCTTCCAAGTTTGTCTAATCCATAGCTAAGGGTATAACAGCCAGCAAAGCTAAAAAAAAGAGGCCAAGTACAGTTTCAGAGCTGCACCACTTTCTATAAGAAAAAAAGGACAAAAACACACTGCAAGTTGTGCATGAGAGGTGGAGAGAGAGAGATCGAGAGACAGAAAGAGAGAGAGAGAGGGAGAAAGCATTGCTCAAGTTCCTTGTCTTATTGATGTATTCGATATTTAAATTTCCCTCACTCTTCCCTAGTAGATCAGAGGTAATGGATATGCACTTCCCATCTCTCTCTGTGGCCATTCTGGTCCAGATGGGTATTCTGAGGCATTGTAGCAATTGCCTCATGTACACTGACAAACCACTTATTCTTAATAAAACAGACACAATGTGCGAGAGGTGTAAATATACTTTATCACTGGAGGCAAAATTCTCTCATACAACCAAAACTAATCCTTGCTGAGGCACTTACAGGTAACCTTCCTAAAACACTAAGACCTCCTGCACAGCACAGTAAAAAAAAGGGCCCTCAGCCATCACAAAACACTCTGTTAAAACACCACCCACAGCTATACATATTAACACTGCATCTAATGCCTCTACTTGCTAAGCCCTTAAGACAAAAGAGTGCACAGCTAAATGTTCTGCTCAGTGATGAGTCCATAGTGAGGCACACTGATGTTTCCCTCACCAGGTTGAGTAAGGAGAGAGTCACAATTAGCTGCCTTTCTGGGGCTAGGATCTGTCAAGTCACACAGGAACTTAGGTCATTGAACCACAGGTACCAGTATGACTATCATAGTCCATGTGGGTATTAATGACTTGAAACAGACCTCCCTTGACTATGTGAAGTGAGACCTGCTCAAGCTAACTGATTATGTATCTCTGGCAGGTATGAGCCTAGTAATGAGCAGCATGCTACCGTCTCCAATGATGATACCACTTTACCAACAAAAAATGAATTTTAACAATTGCTTTAGCTTCTGGTGTCAGTCCAAGAGGGTACCAATATTTGACAGCCTGGCAGGACATGGTTGACAGACCACTCCGCTTCACCAGGGATGGTCTGCACTTATCCCCTATAGGCTTTTGGATATTGGCTAAGACCTTCTCTAACCCCATAGTGCCTTTTTTAGGCAATGCCAAACTGGTAAACCTCCCAAATTAACAGAAACTATAAAGGAATATCTGAAGGTGATACTGCTCGGTGCTAGAAGTCTTAGCAAGAAATTGCACTCCTTGTAAGCCTTCCTCTCCATGGAGAGTGCAGACTTCTGTGTAGTAACAGAGACTTGGTATAAAGCCCTGGACAGTACCCCAGCAATGCAAGGTTATAATGCCTTTCACAGCTTTAGACCAGCTACTGCACAGGAGGGAAATAAAGGTGGAGGAGTCTCAATCAATATTAAACCCAAACTCACATCCAGACTAGCTAAAGTGCATGACTCATGGAACTCAGCATAAACAGGATCTTGTACCATATCCTTGCAATCTATAAGTCTCCATTGTGTCCCAGAAAACTCATACTACCTATCTGAATGTACTAGAGCCCCTCACCGGTCAACATAGTATGATATTTTGGGGGATCTCAACTGCTTAAAATAGACTGGGAATCCTACACCACTTCTAACGCACAAGCCAGTAATTCCTACATTTTGTTAATATCAACATCCTGGAACAGTTGGTCTATTCTCCTACTAGAGGTGCAAACATCCTTGACTTTGGACTCATGAAAATGGGAGGGGGGGGGCTGATGTTCTTTATACACTGTAATATCTTTGTTTGTCAGCTCTGACCACAA
This sequence comes from Protopterus annectens, assembly GCF_019279795.1. Classification (NCBI taxonomy): domain Eukaryota; kingdom Metazoa; phylum Chordata; order Ceratodontiformes; family Protopteridae; genus Protopterus; species Protopterus annectens. The sequence continues at coordinate 625,826,787 of NC_056726.1, read as the reverse complement.
GGCATTATTGCTTGAAATAAAAATTAAATCTGGGGATCCAGCAAAACCAAAAACCTTTAGGAGCTATTCCAAGGCTAACCTCTCTCTATCAAGTGGCACCTTGGCTAAATTCCAAGCAACCCCCCCCCCATACTTGGTAAATACCATAGCATATCATAGGATTATAGGATCATAAGAGGTTACTAGGCTAATGGCCCTGAGGCCCTTACAAGACTAGCCAAGAGTTTATCCCCAAAAAAGAAACCTCAGTCAGCACCTGTCATGCCTGTCAATGACAGACACAGGTGGAATCCCTGGGACAAATTTGTGGTTTCCCATCCACTCATCAAGGTTGCGTTTGAAGATGGTCAATGAGGTACTCTGTTTGACATGTATGAGAAGTCTATTCCAGAGACGGGGCAGCCTCTGGGAGACAAACCTGTCTCTCCAGCAAGTTTTGTTGATGTTGCATATCAGATTTAGGGCTTTCGAGCTGGTAATGTGTGAGGAATTAGACTTATGAATATGGAGCATCTCTAGTAGGGCAGGATCCAATATTGCCTTGTAGGCGAGACAGATCACCTCTGAGCAATCTGTATGATACCGAGTAGAGTGATAGTGATTTGAGCCTGTCCGCATAGGATAGGTGTTGGAGGCCATGGATTCTCTTTCTGAGGTATTTCTGTGGCCTTTCCAGTTGGTGCAGGTGTTTGGAGAGTTACATACTAAATGGGGTGTTATACTCAATTATTGGCCTAATAACGGAGGAGTACAGAGTGGGAATAACCTCCTTTTTTTCTGGATGGAATCCTTTTACTTATGAGATGGACCATGTAAAAGGATTTTCTGACTACTGCCACTACATGATGGTCAAATGCGAGATTGTTGACAACCTGAGTACCCAGCTCTCTTACCACAGGTTTTGTCCTTAGGGTGTTGCCATTGATGTGGTAATCAGTAGGGGCTGTGTTTTTGCAGAATGGTATGATAATATGCTAAGCTATTTACAAAATCTCTGTACAGCCATATTGATAGCTGTATAGAGTGAGCTGTGCCCACTTGTATTAAAATAAGACAAACTCAGAAGACAAGCCACCCTGGTGCAATCACAATACCAATTGGTTATACAATAAAAGAAAAAAATCTTGTTCAAGCGTAGGAGGAACAAAGCCATACATACTAAAAGCCCCTAGACAAGGCAGATAAGAGGGTTAATTAATACTTCAAAGTTTAAATTTGAAGAGAAAAGCTTTTCAGGCAAAGAACAACCACAACATCAGTCTCCAGAGCTGTGGACGAAAGTAAGCCGGTCCACACAGCCTATCTGGACCTCGCAAAGGCCTTTGACACCATCCCTCACTCTAGAATCATAGATAAACTTACTAAGCTGGGCATAAATCCCTACATCACTCAATGGGTTGCCAACTGGCTTACTGACAGAACCCAGACTGTAAAAGTAGCCGACTCCAAATCCAGATCCAGACAAGTGACAAGTGGAGTACCTCAGGGTTCAGTCCTGGGACAGATCTTGATTGGCATCTACTTCACTGAAGTACAGGCCAAAACTAAGGGACTCTGGCTAACAAAGTTCACAGATGTCTGCAAACTGGGAGCCATTACTGAATCCCCAAATGATGTGGATATTCTACAAAAGGGCCTTACAGAAACAGATGCTTGGTGCCAAAGCCATGGGCTCAAGCTTAATGCCAAGAAATGTCTAGTTATCCCCTTTGGGAAAAACCATGTACCTATGAATTACCACATAGGTGGCAGTACACTAAACACTGAAAGTGTGATGAGAGACTTAGGGACACAGGTGGACAGTGGTCTCACCTTCAATAACCACATTGCCACAACAGTCAGGAAATCCTTCTATGTGGCACACCTCATCACTAAGGGCTTTTCATCCAGAAAAAAGGAGGTCCTTGTTCCACTGTACTCATCCCTCATTAGACCCATTATAGAGTACAACGCCCCGTTTGGTATGTACCACACAAGACATCTGCAACAGCTGGAAAGGCCGCAGGCATACCTCACTAAAAGAATCACAGGCCTAAAGCAGATGCCCTATGCTGACCGTCTAAAAAAACTCCAGCTATACTCTGTGGTGTATCGTCTACTCACAGGTGAGCACTGCTTAACATACAAGGCCATGTCAAACCCTGAGCTGTTGGACATGCTCCACTTAAAGAAATCCCAATCCCTCAGAGCCACACGCTCCAGGAATCTATACCTTTTCATCACAATGAACAAAACATGCTGGAGGGATAGGTTCCTGACCCAGAGACTCCCCATACTCTGGAATAGGCTGCCCATACATGTCAAGCAGAGTGCCTCCTTGGCCCTCTTCAAAAGGATCAGAGATATTATTCTATTATGACCATTAATCCAACTTTCAGGTTTCAAAATCAAATTGAGGAATTCTTACTTTGGGCTAGGGATGAATCTATTATTACCAATGACATTGTACAACAACTCTTGGTACATGATTCAGCTATTCAATATATTTACTTCTTACCCAAGGTTCATAAGGATCCCATCAATCCCCCTGGTAGACCCATTGTTTCAGGAAGAGGGTATATCACGGAACCTCTGTCATTATTTCTCACCAAACATCTTAAGCCCCTACTCGGTTTGATACGTTCTAGACTACATGACACCACCAATTTTTTACAGATTATTTCAGACAGTCAGTTGGAAGAAGATTGGTTGATGTGTACTCTTGATGTTTGTGCCTTGTACACCAACATCCCTCATCAGGCTGGTTTGGAAGCTTTGGCCTATTGGTTAGACAAAGCGGGTTTATATCAACCAACTTTCAATTCTTTTTTGGTTGAATTAGCCAAATTTGTCCTTACAAGTAACATCTTCTTTTATCAAAACAAATGTTATTGGCAAACGAAGGGTACCGCGATGGGGGCCTCATTTGCCCCTATTTATGCGGACTTATTTATGGCTTATGTAGAACAACAGATTATATATGATTGCCATAACAATTCTCTTTTGGAATACATTGACATCTGGAGACGTTACTTGGACGATTGTTGGATGGTATGGAAAGGTGATATACTTGGTTTACATGAATTCATATCTTATCTTAACAACAACATTTGGGGTTTACAGTTTACTGTTCATTATGATAAGAATACCATCACTTTTTTAGATGTTTCCATTATCAGACTACCTGACCATACTTTAAGCACAGAAGTACATAGAAAGCATCCTGAGTACAACACCATTGTCCATGCTTCTAGTTTCCATCTGCCACATGTTGCACGTAACATTCCCAAATCACAATTTATTCAGATGAAACACATTTGTTCTCAAGATTCTTCATTCCAGTCACAGTGAAAGGATCTTACTGACAGGTTTAGATCGAGGGGCTATGGCATGGGTTATGTTTCCAGTGCCAGTAATCTGGTCAATTCCTTAGATAGGCAGAATTTATTGAGATATAAGGTACATACCAAAACAAATTCTGCACCATTCAGGTTTATTATTACTTATGCTAGGAATTCTGACCAGTTAATACAGAGTGTGAACAGGCATTGGAACATATTACAATGTGACCATGAAGTAGAAAGTATTATATCTGACAAATGTTTATTTTCATTTCGTAAAGGGAAAAACCTTGGTTCTTGTTTCAACCATTGCAAACATGGCTCTATGGATCGGCAACCACAAGTTTTGCAGACCACACTGACAGGTGAACCATTGATAGGTTGTTTTCCATGTGGCCACTGTACTAACTGTGACAGGGTAAACAAATCCAAGCAATTTTCTAGCAGAAATTGCTCATTGGTCTATGATCTTAACTTTTTTGCAAACTGTAGTAGTGACTAGGTGGTATATTTGGCTACATGTCAGTGTAGTTCATTTTATGTTGGTCAAACATCTAGACCATTGAGAATCAGAATATCAGAACACATTAGTAATATCAAAAACAAAAGGGCTAATAATGCATTATACAAACATCATTTGGTTCACCAATCTGCCAAGTTTTCTTTTATGATTATTGATATTATCAAAGGTAACAGATCCAATAAGACAGGGTGGCACTCTATTTTAAATAATAAAGAGAAAAAATGGATTGTGAAACTGGGTGGATTATTCCCACCTGGTTTGAATGATCATTTTTGACACAACCAATGAGATTGTAGATGGGTTTATTTAAGGCTCAACAATTATTTTTTCTGTTTTTACACTGATGAAGGCTGTGATTTGATCCGGCTGAAACCCGTCTGTAATTTTTGTTGTTTCTTATGTTTTTTTAACCAATAAAGGTTTTCAGGTCACTGTATGCTGGCTCTTTCTTGTTTTGTTCAATTGGTTCCATTTGAGCCGTGCATTTCCAACCGTGCAGGAGTTCCCTTTTGATGTTACGCTTCCTCTTCAAAAGGAACCTTGACGATTGGATGGGAGATAGGAAATTCACCCTGAGGATCATGTCACTCACCCTAATATTCAGGAGTCCAGGGAAGTGCATATTGTGGGAAGAAATATCCAGGGAATTGTTATGGCTAGGCTTGTATAGGCCCTAGGGCAGATAGCCTAGTACCAACCTATGAACAAAGTTTTCTACTGCTATGTCAGTAACCTCAGGGATAATGCACAGCAATGCAAAGAACTTATTGTAAATGGTATCATGCACACTAAACCAGAGGCCATTGCCAACCTTTTGGCTGACAGGTTCAGCTCAAATTTCTCCCCCCACTCTCCCCTGATAGTCCATAAGAAATACTGCATATCACAATCCTCCCAACTACTACTTGGGAACAGATCATCTATGCCCTTTCCAAGGCCAAAAAGACTGCTTCGATGAGCCCCCAATAACATCCTGAGATGCTGAATACATAGGGTGAAACATGACCTCTCTTGTTTACTTGAATAAGTTTTCAACTGGAACCTACAGTCAGGTCTTGTGCTCAAAGAATGGAAGATGGCTACAGTCATTCCCCTACACAAAGTATGTCCAACGACTGATCAGGGTAACTGCAGGCCCATAAATCTGACCAGCCTCATATGTAACGCCATGAAAAGAATCATCCTGGACATGATAAACAAGGACGTGTGTAATCTGCAAATGCTGGACCCATCACAGTTTGGCTTTGTTAAAGGAATATCATGCCTATTAAATCTGGTGCACTTTTTTGAGAGGTTCACCAAAACATTGAATGAAGGCAAGTCTGTGCACACAGCTCACCTTGACCAGGCAAAGGCTTTTGATACAATACTCTATCCAGGCATTATAGACAAGCTCATTGATTTAGGTATAGGCCCTTTTATTACCTACAAGATGGCCCAACAGCTCACTGATAGGACCCAGGAGGTCAAAATAGGTGAGGCCATCTCTACCAAGAGGCCAGTCACTAGCAGTGTCCTCCAGGGCTCGATGCAGAGCCCGCACCTTTTTATCATCTATTTTTATGAAATGGAAGCAAATGTTGAAGGTTTATGGCTGACTAAGTTTACAGGTGATTGCCAGCTGGGAGTTATCATCGACTCCCCTGCAGACACTAGCATTCTTCAAAAAGTTCAAGCTCTGACTAATAAATGGCGTCAAAGCCATGGTCTTAAACTCAATAAGTGTACCCTTTGGGAAGTCAACAATCCTGGATAATTACAGTGTTGATAATATGCCCCTAAGAGTCGACCCAGTGGTCAGGGATCTGGTATGCAAGTACACCATAGCCTTACCATGTGACCACAGTGGTGAGGAAATCCTTTTATGTTCACAACTTATAAGTAAAGGCATGGCATCTAGGTTCAGAAATGGTATTGACCCACTGTACTCCACCCTTATCAGAGCAATCATGGAGAACAATGCTCCCTTCAGTATGTACCTGACCAGGCATATGTAGCAATTCGAGTGCCGTCAGAGGTTCCTTACAAAAAGAATACAAAGCATAACAAACTTGTCTTTTGTAGAGTGCCTTAAATTCCTTCCCTGCTACTCGCTGTCCTATATATTACTGAAGGGTGATCTATGCCTGACTTGTAAGGCATCCACAAACCCCACACTTATGAATCACATGCATATTTGTAAGTCAAAGAGTACCAGAAATATAAGGTCTAAAGACCTGAATTTTATTTGTGGCTTAAACAGAGAAAGCTGGAGTGACAGATATGTGTCCCAGAGACTGCCCCTCCTATGGAACAGGCTTCCCATCCTATATAGAGTTCATATATTACCCAGTTTAAGAGCAACCTAGACAAGTGGATGGAGAATAGCAAATTTACACCAGGCTTGAAACCCATGTCCCTCATGGACAGAGGTAGCTGATAAATGCCTGGCCCTCAACATCCTGTTTGGAGGCAGGACATCATTATTCTTTCGGGAAAACTTGGCTAGGCTAAGAAAGGCCTCCATGGCCATTAGCCTTGTAGCAACCTATGAATCTATGAGAGGGGGAGAGTAAGACAGCTCACATCCAGTTACTATAGCTCCAGTCTTCATATAAATTACACAATTAATGCTTCAACTACAATGTATAAAGTCTCTCCCTACCTTCCCCCCATTTAGTTACAATTCATGATTCCAGTACTGTGTATTCGTAATAGTTTCCATACTTATATGGTAACATTATCAAATATACTCACAAATCACACACGGTGCTGCTACTAATTCAGTCAGAGAGATTAATTTAGATATAATTCTTTGCAGTCATTGCGCAAAATGTCAGTATGTGGCAAACACTATCCATACGTACCACTTTTAATTGTCATCATGTCATCAGATGGTCTGTTCATTGCCAGAAACACTGCAAGTAAAACACTTATGTCTTTTTATATAGTGTAATCCAGTACAATCAGCTGTCACTGAGTAAGGCAATGGCTTGTAGTATACCGGGACTGAACTCTTCAGCTTGTTACAGAGTCCCCAGGCAGGGATGCCTTTCTTTACTGTGCATCTTTCTACAAAACAGGGAAGTGGGCTGCATGCATTCCTCTCGGTCTGCATCAATGCCACTGGAGCATCAGATCCAACCTGTTTTCCAGTGTTCCTATCGGATGCAGTTCCAGTATATGTCTGAGTCATTAACTAAAGACACTGCATCACCTGTAGAGTTATGATACTTATCTGGGAGGACACTGATGGCTGGAAGATTTCTACGATAAAGGATCCTGAACATGACATCCATAGCTCTTCAAGGCCAGATAAGTGGAATGAAAGCACAACACTTGATCTCTTTTTTTTCCTCTGTAGTCTTAACATCTGTTTTTTTTTTCTTGTTGAAGATAAGTATTCCTTAGTAGTCTTGCATCAGATATTCTTTTTTTTTTCCTCTGTAAAATAAGTATTTTTTTCAAGTTTCCATACCTTAGGGAAAATGTTTTTCTTAACTGTGTATGCAGCAGTGTGCACTATCAAAGGTCCCAGAGTTTTACTTGAGCTGCAGTGTGCACTATCAAAGGTCCCAGAGTTTTACTTGTGCTGCAGTGTGCACTATCAAAGGTCCCAGAGTTTTACTTGTGCTGCAGTGTGCACTATCAAAGGTCCCAGAGTTTTACTTGTGCTGTAGTGTGCACTATCAAAGGTCCCAGAGTTTTACTTGTGCTGCAGTGTGCACTATCAAAGGTCCCAGAGTTTTACTTGTGCAGCAGTGTGCACTATCAAAGGTCCCAGAGTTTTACTTGTGCTGCAGTGTGCACTATCAAAGGTCCCAGAGTTTTACTTGTGCAGCAGTGTGCACTATCAAAGGTCCCAGAGTTTTACTTGTGCTGCAGTGTGCACTATCAAAGGTCCCAGAGTTTTACTTGTGCTGCAGTGTGCACTATCAAAGGTCCCAGAGTTTTACTTGTGCTGCAGTGTGCACTATCAAAGGTCCCAGAGTTTTACTTGTTAGAGCTGAGGGTAATGAGAGCATAAGTGTCCCTTCATTATGCAATCCGCCCTTCAAAATATCACTCCAGGTATATTCATGTCTCTTGTTTTTAATTATTATTTATTAAAATAGTTAAATTTTATTGAAATATTTGTTCATTTCAGTAATGATTTCAATAAACTCGTTTTAAAAAAAAATGTATCACTCCAGCTGTCATACAGGGATTCAGCATAATAGAGACAGTCTTCCACCTCAACCATTTCTGCCCCCCCCCCCCAAACTAACCACAAGTGCTTTTATTGGACATGAGACTCAAAATCAAGTAGTATACTTTCTAGATACTCCATTTTAGATTGGCCATGACTAACTTGCTTTTGGTCTCAGTATAACTCTTGACAGCTTTACTAAATAATCAATGTGTTCTGTAAAGGTAGCTTGACCCCCAACCCTCTCACAACTGGTTTACCAATATGTGTCAGTTTCGGATTGCATTTCACCAGCTTGACCATTATTGTGAGCAACATTACAGGGTCTCCAGATGCACTAGCAGTCTCTTGGTCAGTTAGATGATCCCTTAATCCACCAGATTCTGCAGGCATTCTAAGAATCAGCTTCCATGTCATAAAAGGCAAAGGAAATGAACATTACTGCTGTAAGCCATTTTTTTTTCTTTTTTTCTTCTCTGAGAGCAAGACATTTGCCCCTTATTATGCTTAGAAAGTTCTGTGTATCAGTTATTCTATCAAAAGAATTCAGTGTTTCGGAATATTAGCTGTATTTTATCATTTTTTATAACAAGGGAAACATTGCACAATTTTCTGTCACCTGGCCTTCTGGTGTATTCATTTATCCTGTAGCAACCTTAGTGCATTTTATGAGACATATCTCTCTTGCATTACTCACAACCTCTTAGAACCTACTGCAGTCCAATTCTGGTTTGTTTCTAAAACCCTCTGGAGTGCAAAATTATGACATTGAAGGCTTATATGTGGGTTGAGGTTGTCTCCTGGCATTTAACTATCTCTGCCCTGTATTACATTTTCTCACTCTCTCTCTCTCTGTTTCTCTCTCCCTGTCTGTCTCTGTCTCCATCTGTAGTGGTACTTGCAGATGAAATCATACTGATGTTTACTGAGCAGACTGTGTGAACTTTAATAGCGGAATGCAGTTCAAGGGAGCCCTTAACACAGGAATGTAGTTGAAGGGCGGTGTTGCAAAGTACAGTGATGTGATCTTCCATGCAATCTGAACCCTTGTCTCCAACAAATGAATAAAGATGTGATATAGTAGGTCATTTAAAACATATATTTATTTATTTATTTGTCTTTATTTATTTGCCTTTTGTTAACCAGGTTAGTCCACTGGGCTGGTGGCCCTTTTTCAGTGGAGAGCAGAGGAGAAAAGGTCCACAGAAAGAAAAAAAGAGTTAACATAGCAATAATGTGAATTTGGATATACAACTACATACATGCCATATATGAAATACAAGTACAAAACAACAAATATTCATGCAATAATGAAAATGAACAATTCATATAAATTCAGCAAAGGCAATAGCTTAAAATTACAAGAGTTGGAAACCTGTAGTAAAAAATGTAGATTTACAATAGATCATCAGAAAAAAAAGCCCTTAAAATATATTTAATGATTGAACCAAGTTGGTAGAGAGGAAGAAGAAATATTGAATAGAGGGGTAGAAGTGGAGACGGGTGGGAAGTAAAGTTTAGGAGAGTAAAAAGAGTAAAATAATGCAGTTGTGGGAAGGGGGGTGGGAAGTATAATATTAACAGAAGAGAAAAGATAAGATTTAGGTAGAGCATTGCTCAGAGGTACAGCTGAGGTACCACAGTGTTGGTATTTATAAGAGTTATATTAGAGTCAGGAGAGGCGAAATGTTATACTCTAACAATTGAGTGAGTAAAAGTTAGGTAGGGTGGTGACAGGTGCAGGTGGGAGAGTTAGCAAAGTAACTCTTCAATTCTCTTTAGAAATGAAAGGAAGATTGGATACAACGTATATTGGTAGGGAGCTTGTTCCAAGTTTGAGATATAGAGCATTTATAAAGTAGTTTGCCTATTGTTTTGTTAGGCCTATAGGTGTCAAGTAGCTGTTGGTCAGGGCTACAGAGAGATCATGAGGCTTTATATAGGGACAGGAGGGTGGACAGAGAGGGACAGGCTGCAAGTTTGCAAAGTAGAGAATGCGTCATCTGTAACTGAGAAAGTTGTAGTAGCTGAGGGAATTCAAGCCAGTAGTTCAACACAGAACACCTACGTATAAACAGTTTGTACCCTTGCTTTACTGACTGAGTATTTTGAGTGAGGAAGAAGTGAGATTAGAATAAGAGGTCTGTAGTTTGTTGATGATGTCATTGGGAAATGAGTGGTTGGCTTGTGCTTCACTTCATTGGACTGGGGCTAGAGAACACATACATTGATAATAAGGCAAAACTAACGCTAACAAAAAGTACGACTGTTTTGTAGATCATCTAAATATTGCTGGTGATTAAAACCTTGTTCCTCTGCCTTTTTGGTTTGCTATTATAAATTACTGTCTACTTTCAACTACCTATGTCATTTTTCCTACTCTGCTTAGAAATTTTAATGATATTACAGAGCAGTGTTTCATTTTGATTTTCAGTGTTCTCTATATGATATTTTGTCCCTGATGTTAATTCTTCAAATAATTCTGTATTAACATTTACAAAATGCTTTAATGGCTAATTGCAATTATTTATACTACTGTGAATTCATTAAAATTGAATGCATATGTATACATATCTGTATATATATATATATATATATATATATATATATATATATATATATATATTTAATTTTATTTATTTTATTTTCTTTTACATTTGTTAACTGGGAAAGTCTGACTGGTTACAAGTCCATTTTCAGCAGAGGCCCGGGGAGAAAAGCTCCAAATGTACAAAAACAATTGTAAATACAGTGAAATTGTTACAGTGAGTTATCACAAAACTAAGATTTGTTTAATGATATGTACACACAGGTACATGTTTTTCTCACAACAACACAACAAAGGTTGGAAGAGAGTAGCTGAGAAAGAAATAGTTAAAGATTTCATCTGAAAAAGGAAAACACATATATTAAGGTGATTATCATACATAGTGTATTATGTGTATATATATATATATATATATATATATATAAATTGTAACTATATCTATATATTTATGTCTATATTTCTTTCTCTCTCTCTCTCTCTCTATATATATATATATATATAGAGAGAGAGAGAGAGAGAGAGACAGCAAGCAAGAGTTTCCATTAGATTTGTTGATAATGGCTGAGATTGACCTATGTATTGTTAACCCACTTTAGTTGACACTGCCTATGATCAACAGTTGTGCAATAAGGTAATATCCCATGTCATGGGGAAGGGCATATGCTCTTCTCCAGGAAAGGTGCAATCTCAGAGTTAGTATATATAATTAGCAGAGGTGCAAAAATACTATTTTTCTGCATGCATGTTCTGAGGAGCTTGGAGCATGTGCAGATGGAGTCAAAACTGTTTGCTTTTAATGTTACCTTTTCAATGTTAAGCACATTAAAGCAAGACTGAATCGATTATTTCCACTAGATCCATCTATATATATATATATATATATATATATATATATATATTTATATATATATATATATATATATATATATATATATATATATATATATATATATATATATATATATATATATATATATATATATATATATATATATATATATAGAGTCACTTGAGAATCTTGAAAAACTAAAATCCCGAATTTCAGTTTTTCGAAATTCTATGCCTGAAAGCTTTAAATCCCGAAACCCTATAACCTCGAAACTAAAAGTCGCAAACCTACACTATAAATACACCACGCACATACACATATACACAATGTCTCCCCACAATCAAACATATAATTCTACACTAATGATAAGAAGGGGGGCAAGCCCCCCTGCACCTCCCACACCCCCCTACTTATATATACTAACTCCGAGATCGCACAGTCACACACACAAATGTAACTCACACCCACACATTTCACAGCCCCTTGCACACACATCACAGCCAAAACACGCACTAACATACACTAAAGCCCATAACCTACACACTCATACATACTAACTTACACCTATTCATTCACACGCCAAAACACAAGACGCTCCGAACTTCAGGATTTTGAATTTCGCGCCTCTGGTGTTTCGCGATTTAAAAGGCATTGAATTTTGAAAAACTGAAATTCGGGATTTCAGTTTTTCAACATTCTAACATGAACCCATATATATATATATATATATATATATATATATATATATATATATATATATATATATATAAACACACACACACACACACACACACACACACATATATATATATACACACACACACACACACACACACACACTCACACATATACATATATATATATATATATATATATATATATATATATATATATATATGTATATGTGTGTATTTATATAGAGATATATATTTGAAAAGATTTATATTAAATTATGCTCTCAAACCACTGAAAAGAAAGAAGAAAGTATAACTGCACAATGTTCATCTCTGAAAATATTTTTCTTTTTTTGGTGCAACACTGTACTACACAAATTGTTCTGATATTGTAGTACACTCACTATGTTCTATTACACCATTTCTGACATGAAGAAATTCAACTGTATGTGTTTTCTGGAAAAAAACGGATGTAGTGTAACTTGGTTAATCAAAAAGAAGTGTTAATATTTAAATAACTGTCAGCATTGTACTACCTTCCAGCAAAAAAAGGAGGCCAAATCAAATGTTCAAACCTGTAACACCTCCCAAAGAAAAAAAAAAAACACAATGTAAGTTGTGCATGAGAGGTGGTGGAGATAGATACCGCCCATAATCACATCAAATTAAGTCACTCTAACCTCTCTGGCATGATATACATACATGTATATATATATATATATATATATATATATATATATATATATATATATATATATATATATATATATATATATATATATATATATATATATATATATATATATATATATATATATATATATATATATATATATATATATATATATATATATATATATATATATATATATATATATATATATATATATATATATATATATATATACACACATATATATACATATATATATATATATATATATATATGTGTGTATAGATATGAATAAAGAGAGAGAAAGAGATGTGCCCAAATTACTAATGCATGCTTATCCTAACCTTAAGCATGCAATTTTGGGATGTTTAGTAAAGCATGGTAAATCTGGGAGTAGATGAATTCTACTAAGCCCTAAGTGTGCATTGTCCTAGCAGCACCTATTTTCTCCCATGCAGATAACCCCTCTCTCTGCATTTAAACACTTGTTCTTCCAGTTTTTGAAGAAACAGCAGTCAGTTTCTTGTAACAGTTTCCCAATCTGATTTTAATGAGGTAAATCATAGTATAGCTTTCTTACATTCATAGTTTACAGAAGCGGCTCGCACAACTGCCATAGGGAGCGTAAAAAATATATCATGATGGAGTGTGTGGGATGCTACCCATTTTCTCAGTCTGACAATATTTCCTCTCACAGATTTTGGTCTCATTGCCAGCCTAATTAAATGAAGAATCACCCATACCACACCAAGGTATATGGCTTAAGTGTTCCACAGCAGCCTATTTCTCAGTCGTATTATAATGTTCAGTCTTTCAAGTAATGCATTCATAAGATAAGCTCAGTTTTCCTATTGCCATTTTGCATTCTGACTGCAGTAACCTACCCTGTCTCCTGTTACATTAGCCTTGAATGTTCTTGTAATCATTTCCTCTTAGCTATCAGGTAGTAAGAACTATTTATTTGTGTTTTATTATTCTGCAAAATATCAAACCATTGCAAACTACTGTTTGTTTTGCATCTGCTTGTGTTATGTGTGTGTGTGTGTGTGTGTGTGTGTGTGTGTGTGTGTGTGTGTGTGTGTGTGTGTGTGTGTACATGCTCGTATATACATGTGTGCATGTCATGTATATGTATTCATGCACACGTGTGGTATAGTGTGTGCATGTGTGTGTTGGGGGGACATGCATACATACATATGGTGGCAACTAATCATAACAATAGTTAGGAATGCAAAGTAAATGTTTGTAGTAATTGTTATGTCCCTAGTCCCACACAGTTATAGTGAACTACTAGTGGAACTAACCTGGTCAACAAAACATAAATAACAATAAAATATAAAAAATAAGAAGCTGAGGGAGAAATAAGTTTGGCTCAGTACAGATATTTGTCATCTTACCAAGCCTGTTGTACATTGAATAGTAAGCTAAAGCTAACATCTGTCAAACACTGTATTACTTTTGTACAAAAATAGAATGCATTTCACTATTCACAGTTGCCCATATGTTTACTTGACTAAAATACGTTAGTGCAACTCTCCGGAAGTAAATAAGTCTGCTACAGTATAGAGTTAAAACAGACTTACGTGTGCATAGATTCCATGTTCTAACATAAAGCCTTTCTAGAATCAGTTTGAAGAATTGTCTTAAATAAAATAAAACAATGCAAATATTCAGGAATACATTTTAAATACAGTAATTTCTTTCTTTCTTTCTTTCTAAAAGTTTATGGGTTAGAGACAGTCTTCAGAACTTAGTGTCCTTGTTCCTTGAGCAGCACAGTGGAATCTTTGTGCTGCGCTCAGTAGAGAATGGAAGAAGTGTAGATTGCCTAACCATTTTCCCAGGTCAGATAAAGTGCAAGAAAATGTTTTGAATGTAACTGATGCATGTAAAGCTATGCCATCAAAATTGTTTTAAATTAAGCTTTGTGTGTATAGAGATGAGGAATACTGTTAGACTGTTATTTCAACAGAACAGAAGCTCAACAGTGCTAGGGGGGAGGGTTGTAGTCAGGAGAATGTCTGATTCTCAGTGCCATGTCAGAAATTACTGAAGTGACTTGTCACAAAGCCTCACCCTGTGGTACTCTCCCATAATGACAAAGAGTACTTCAGAGATCAGACAGCATGCCAGTCAGGAATGGTTTTATTTATTATGCTTCTTCAGACAACTGTATCAGTTGCATATTTGTCAGTACACTTATTTATTTATTTATTTTTATTTTTACATTTGTTGACCGGGCTGGTCCAGCTGGATATATTTCCATTTTCAGTAGAGGCCCGGGGAGAAAAGCTCCACAAATAAACCACACCAAACAGATTATTACAAAATTCAAGAAGGGTATAACAGTATAAATTATGGTAGGCTATGAGACACAAATTGAGTTTACAATTAAAGTATGGGACGACTAAGAGACACATTATATTAACACATAATACATATGCAGATATTTTTAAAGTTAGAATGTGTGGGGATAGCTCCAAGACATTGTTAGGAAAGACTTACAACCTTGGTTACTGTAGTGTAATCCTGCCAGTCTATTTCCTAAGGGTTAGTCAGTAAAGGGAGAGGAGGAGGAAATGTAAAGACTTGACAGGAATACTGCCTTCCGGATACATACGAGGCTGTATTTTGAATAATTATAAATGAGCCACAGATAGCTTAAAGAGCTTACAACATTCAGAGGAGTATGCAGCATAGAGGGGAGGACAGTAGCTAGTTAAGAGAAACTGCATAGTATTAGTCTGGGTAACAGCAAGGGCAAAGCCAGTTAGTTTTAAGGTGTTTTTTAAGTCTTTGTTTAAAGAGTGGAAGGGGGGGGAGTGAGGTTAGGTCAGATGGCAGGAGGTTCCATTGTTTTCCTGTGGTATTGGAGAACAGTGAGTCACCAGCCAAGTTACTTGACTTGGTGGTGCTAGCTAAGAGTTTATTGGAGGAGCGTAAAGAATTAAGATTTCTATAGGGTACTATAAGGTTGTTGAGTATTGGTGTGTTGTTGGGTTGGTAAAAGATCTTATGAACAATGGTAAGTTGAGAAAGTATCAGGATGTTTTTAGTTCGAGCCATTCTAGCTAATGAAGGTTAAGACAGTGGTGAGTTCTGTATGGGTTTCCAGTGGCAAATCTAGCAATACTGTTGTAGGATTTGGCTAGCTTAGCAAGATTACTTTTTTTTAGATTAGTGTATATGGGTGCAGCATATAGAAGAGTTGAAATTAGGTGGGAGTGGGCAATGGTAGTTCTGGCTGTGGGAGTTAAGAATGGTTTTATCCTGTAAAGGGAGCCCAGTTTTTTATTAACAGATTTAATAGTATTATTGATGTGAATATCAAAGGTAAGGTTATTATCAATTGTGACTCCTAATAGTTTGGTGGAAGAGTCTGGGGATATCATAGTGCCATTATTGGATTGGATGGAGAAGTTTAAGGGTGAGGACTTGGTATTAGTTGTAAACAGTAGTAGCTTGGTCTTTTTGGCATTCAGAAGAAGGCACTGTTTCAAGAACCAAGCCTCTACTGTGCTGAAGGCTGTCTGGGTTAAAGATTGGAGTTCAGATATAGAGTTGGCGGAGCATATGATTGTAGAGTCGTCAGCATATTGTATACAGGTGGCTTGTGGAATAACTGTTTGTAGGTCATTTATGAATAAGGAAAAAAGGAGAGGACCAAGAATAGAGCCTTGAGGGACACCAATGGAACTAGGTAGGAGAGATGATAGTTGATTCTCCCAAAGAACTGCTTGCTGTCTATTACTAAGGTAAGCTCTAAACCAGAGAATTGCTTTTTCATCTAGAGACAGGGATGACGGTGTTTAGGAGTAAGGAGTGGTTAACCATATCAAAGGCTTTAGACAGGTCAATGAAGAGTGCTGATGAGAGGGTGTTATTATTACGGTTGTTATTGATGGTGTTGGTGAAGGATAGGAGAGCTGAGGTGGTACTATGAAAAGGCCTGAAACCGTGCTGACAGTTTGCAAGAATGTTATGTTGAATTAAGTAGTTCATTAGCTGATGGTGAATACATTTTTCCATAACCTTGGCTAGAGGAGAAAGCAGAGCTATAGGCCTGTAGTTAGAGTAGTCATTAGAGTTGCCTCCTTTGTATAATGGAATAATGTGGGAGAGTTTCCAGAGATTTGGAATGGTTCCTTCAATAATGGTACGGTTTATCAGAATAGATATAGGATAAGCGACTACTTTAGCTGAAAGTTGTAGATATTCAGATGGTAACTGATCGGCAGAAGGGGTACTAGACTTAAGTTTGTGGATGGGTTTTTGGATGTATGAGGTAGATGTAGGTTGTAGTTGGAATGGTGGCCGAGAATCAGGTGGGGAGTTAGGTAGATCAGAGTTGTCTGAGGCTAGTTGAGTAGCAAGAGTTTGTATGGTGTTTGTGAAGAAGGTGTTAAAGGCATTGGCCGTTTGATGGGAGGTATTGTTTTCAGACCCTAGAGGGGAAGGTGTACTAGAGTGGCTAGGATGAAGGAGGTTATTTAAGGTTGCCCAGAATTTATGTGGATTATTGTGGTGAGATTGCTATAGATTACAATAGTAGTTTTTTTTATCAGAAAGAATAGCTTTTTTGTTGCATTTCTTAACTGTCTAAATGTTTGTTGTTCTGAGACCTTTCTAGTTGCTTTCCACTTAGCCCAGGATTTATTTCTAAGTAATAACATTTGTCTGGTATCTTTAGAGAGCCAGGGGGCAGGTTTGGATTTTATTCTAATAGAACGTTTAGGTGCATGCCTGTCAAGGATTGTTAAGAATTTGTTATTGAAATATGTAACAGCGTCTTCAAGAGGGAGGGTTTTTAGGGGATTCCAGTCACAGGCACTAAGTTCCTTTAGAAATAATACTGGGTTAAAGTTTTTCTTGGATCTAGAGATGATATAGTTGGGTGTTCTGTTAAAGTCATTCTTATGTCTTATAATGTAAGTAAGCATGTGGTCACTTACATCATCAGGCAAGGTTCCAGTTATATAAGTATGTTCTAGTTTATTGATAAGTATCCAGTCTAGGATTGTTTCTTTATTGTTACATTTGCTAATTCTAGTGGTGGTGCTGATAGTTTGGTGAAAGCCATGTAAGTTAATATGGGAAGAGGGATTGTCTGTTTTGGTGCTATTCCAGTCAGAATTGAAATCGCCTAGAATAACAGCTTCTTGTGGGAAGGCAGTAGATATCCAGCATAGGGTATCCTCTATTGTAGTAATATTATTGCCTGGGGGTATGTAGATACAGAGTATGTATAATGCTTTGTTTGTGTTGAGTTGAAATTTAGTGATTAACAGTTCCACTTTATTGACTTGAGGTGGGTTATAAGGTATAGAGGAGATGAGTAGCTCCTTTCTATATAATAGGGCTACTCCACCCCGTTTACATTTAATTCTGTCTTGTCTTAGTATGTTGTACCCTAGGGGGATTATTTCATTATCCTTTGTTGAGGGTTTTAACCCGGTTTCAGTAAGACAGAGGATGTCAAATGAGTGAATATCAAGAAGGGTATGGAGATGGGCAAGTTTGTTGTTTATACTGCGGATATTGAAGTGACCTATTATCAAGGAGTTAGTGGGACTTGTTTGGGTAATAAGGGTGTTGGGAGAGGTGGAAGGTATAGGAGTGAAGGGAGATTAGATGGGCCTGGGTTAGGGTGGATGTCGCCATCTTTTAAGGTAGGGGATTTCATTGCAGAGAGTAGGTTAGAGTTAAGGCTGGGTAGGTATTTCAATTTTTTTACTGTAGGGTGGTTTAGTTTCATGGGTGTAAGATGATGATATTTAGCTAGCAAGTAGCATGAAGTAGAGGTAATATTTATTTGGGGATGGGTAAGGGCATTGTAAGATATAGTTGTTTGTTTCAGTGAGTAGTTGAGGTAATAGTAGTTCACCTTTTCAAAAGAGGTGAGGAGATAGGAAGTAGTAAGGATAGGTATAAGAGTGGCTACGAGTATTGCTAAGGATTGGATGGCTTTAATTGTTGTAGAAATATTGTTAAGTAAGTGTAGATTATTATTATTTGGCAGGGTTAAGATGTAATAGTATCACACTAAAAGTTAAGGTAAGTTAGTAGTAAAGAGATATGCTTGTGGTAGAATAGTTTAATTAGGTAGTATTCTAGTAGGTAGCTTAGTAATGGGAATGAAGAATTGAAAAGGCTAAGGTTGTTTAATGTTAAGGAAGAATAGTAGCTATAAGAGGTTTTAAGGGTTGATAAGTTAATTAAGGTAGTACTGAATAAAGAGTAGGATAGAAAAGAAGAAAATTGATAGGGGTGGAGAGGCTGATTAAAGCAATATAGGTGGAGGTAGTAAGAGACAAGAGTAATGAAATAGTGTAGGATGGGTGTGGCTACGGTAAATTGAATTGGGTTTGGGATAGGTTGGAATAGAAGAGAGGGTGGGTTATGTGAAGTATAAGGTTAGGGCCCCTGGGGGTGGGTGGAAATTGGGGGTAGGGGAGCGGAGTGAGCCCGCAGGGCGAACGGAGCAGGTAGAGCAAAGAGGTGCTGAGAGGTAATCAGCTTTCCAGTGATCCTGTGACTTACAAGACGTTTAGTAGGTCTGTGGCATAATTCTGAGAGACCAATTTCTGTGAACTACTGGAGAGCATTCTTTTTGTCTACTTATTAAGGGAGAAATAAAAGAAGCAGTAAGATAGCAGCAATATTTAGGTAAAGTAAGTTAGTTTCTAGTCCTTCAGATTTACTGCCTGGCTAGCTTAAGGTTAAAGTCTTCTATCTCCTTTAAGAGGGGTTAGCTATGTGTAGTGTTAAACTTGGAAGGCTGAAAATAGGTTTCAGTAGTAACTCTAGGGAGGTTTAAAACTCCAAGTAAGATAAAGGGAAAATAAGGGTTATGTGCTTTGCTGCCTTCTTGTGGCAAATAAAGGAAAGGAAGCCTAAACTTAATACAGGTTTGTAAAAGGGGAGAAAGTGGATAAGATGGCCCCGGGGCAGGTCCACGGGTGTGTTGGCCCAAAAAACGGAATATGATAAACACAATTATTAAGAATTACAGTAAAACCCAGTAGGTTATCACCTACACAATGAATCAGTTGGAAGCACTTCTGGGTAGTCCAGGGTAGGTTCTACCGATAGGGTATGCTTTCAGTTGAGTTGGGAAGTTCTTTAGAATGTTGGCTGTTGGAAAAGATAGCCGGTGACACAGCACAGGGCTTCAAGAAAATGAATCAGTTGGAAGCACTTCTGGGTAGTCCAGGGTAGGTTCTACCGATAGGGTATGCTTTCTGTTGGGTTGGGAAGTTCTTTAGAATGTTGGCTGTTGGAAAAGATAGCCCGTGACACAGCACAGAGCTTCAAGAGACAGCACACCACGCAGAAGCCTAGGGGATGTTCTACTAGGGATTAAGGTTTAAAAATGACTTGCTGTGCATAGGGGATGTTCTACTAGGGATTAAGGTTTAAAAATGACTTGCTGTGCATATATCTGTTTCCCTGTCCAATGTCAAATCATTTGGCATCAACAATTTGCCTCTCACATAGTCACTCTGTGTTCCATATAGAGCTCGATCTCTTATCCGTGGTACAACAGGTAGCATACTCACTTTTGGTGCAGAAAGCTATGAGTTCTATTCCCACACCAGGTAAACCAATTTCTGATACTGCAGTACAACATAAAGGGGATGTAGCACTCCTGAGGGTGCCATCCTTCAGATGAGATATTAAACCAAGGCTTCATCTGCTTCAGTTGATGGTAGCTCAGGTGGGTGTAAAAGACTCCAAGACACCTTTATCAAAAAGAGAAAGTTCCCTGATGCCCTGGTTAAATTTCCTCTAGTATTATAAATACCAGCTTAGGTCTCCCCTGAAAAAGAGGCTTGTGAGACTAACCCAATAGCCAAAGGGATAAATAAATTACCAGTGAATTACACAGGTTTCCAAACTCTGTCTTTAGCTTAATGTCTAAGTTCAGTCATGTGATCATCAGTATTTTCATAACACCCTGATTTCTTTAAAAAAATAAATAAACAAAATGCTTCGGGGAGATGTTTAGGTTCACACTAATATTTAAACTTGTGCTTTACCACATATTATTTTTATCACCATTGATAGGCCAAATGTATTACACACATCAATAGTGTCCTCTCCAGCTTTCTGTAAAAATATAGCCATTTTCATGTTTTCCGTTTTCATAAATAATTCTGAAACTGTATTAACATTTCAAATCTTGGACTCTTTCATCTTTAGTTTTCTGCTAGGTTACTTGGAAGATCCAATTTGCCATGAGGGATCAAAGAGGTTCATACTTTTACATTTACAGTTATTTCAACATTTTTCCAATTATTTTAAAATATAACAAAAACAGGAGGCAAGACTTGCTACTGACACATACATCTTTTTAATGTTAATTCTATACTTCAGACACCTTGTGGTATCTACCATATAGTAATTACACTTCACATTATAAAATAATAACAGTCCAAGTTAGACCATTCCTGAAGAGATTTTTACCTCAGAGTTACTTCACTGAATACTCTGATACATACTACAAGCTACACGCCCTGGTGCCCACAATCTCAGAGTAATAATTGTAATGTTGTACTACTTTGGAGTTAAGCAAAATACTTGGTTTTGCCACAGAATCAAGTATTCTTTTTACCTTCGAATGGTTGAGGGTGTGTGGGCATAATGAGCAGCTTCTGTATTATATATATATATATGTGTGTGTGTGTGTGTGTGTGTGTGTGTGTGTGTGTGTGTGTGTGTGTGCGTGTGTGTGTGTGTGTGTGTGTGTGTGTGTGTGCGCGTGTGTGTGCGTGTGTGTGTATGTATATATATATATATATATATATATATATATATATATATATATATATATATATATATATATGTGTGTGTGTGTGTATGTGTGTGTGTGTGTGTGTTCTTTATCTGTACCTGTCTTCATATATAGGGTCTGCTATAAGTGCTTGCATGCTAGTAGCTTGCTGTCAGTTGCTCTAATTTCTGTGTGCCCTAAATCACATTAGACCTTCCCTAGTTAATTCCTTAATCCTCCTACCACTCAACCTACTACACTGCATATCCCTAACAGAACCTTAACCCTAATCTTACAACCACCCGGTTCCTAACCCCAACAATAACACTCCCCTCCCTAGCTTTAAAGTCCCCTGATCACTCCCTAAATTAAACTCCCCTCTTCTCCAACCCTAAATGCTTTCCCAATCACTGACTGAAACCCTCACCTACGCTCCCAACCCCCTCCTACTTACTCCCCACAATTGCCATATTTTCATTGCTCAAACATGGCTACTGTGTTCAGCAATATTCTGCTGCTCCTCTATCTTGGCACAGCTTGCACCCACCATCTGAACATATATTCGAGCTTGAGAGCAGCCATATCTCTAAACCTGCCAGTGGAAGAAATCTGGACAAAGCCTAAAATAATGGGGGGACCAAGACCCAAAAATAGGAGCAGATTTTAAATATGGCTCTTATAAATGTAGAAGGTTACTAGAATAAGTGCATTTCTATTAGCATACATTTTATAAAGGATATGAAGTCTGAAACTCAATTCTATGGCATTATTTAGTGGCTTCAATCCTTAATGATTTGCCAGAAAACCTCAGATTTTATGAGGAAAAGATGAAAAATCTGAGGCAAAAGTGAGGACATTCTGTGAAAATCTAGACAGCTGAGAGGTATAAGTGTAACCAGTGAGCTGGCTGAGCTTCAAAATACCCGAGTCCCTTGCTGCAAAAACAAAAGAATCCCGTATGTAAGTGTAACACACAGTTACATATCTATATATATTTATATATATAATCCACAATCGTTCCAGCACTCGAAAAATGAAGAAAAATATAACAGCAGGAAAGTTCAACTATTTTATTGGCAAATCTGCCCACAGATACACAGACCGGTGGCCGGTTTCGCTCTCAGCGTCTTCAGTGTGCGAAGTATCCCTGCAAAGGCCCGGATTATATCCCATAGTTGCTGCTGGTATTTAAAGGAGCAGCTACTATTTTTAAAACACTTTTATGTGTCTGGCAGAATACCAAGTGCTGTATCAAAAAACCCAACATAGAAAACCTCAAATTATGATCTTACCCAAATATACCACTAAGTGTAAATATATATCAAGCAATGCTAATACTTTTATAACTGTGAATACCTACTTATAAATGAATCAATTATTGATGTGTGGCCCCTAATTTTACCAATAACTAAACTATGAAACTGAACTGTTAGATTAATAAAGATCCAAATGTATATATAATCATAAAGACTTAATTCCAATATGCTCATTAAATTAATCACCAATGGTCATTTAATCCTGGCTTAAACAAAGCACCTAAATTTACTATCCACCTTCTCTCTTTTTGTGTCAAAATAACATGTCTCCTATAGTCACTTGTATTTGGTATATCAACCATATACAATCCTATAAAAATAAAGTGTGCTGTTACATGTATTAATTTATGTTTATATAAAGCACTCCTGGTGCGTTCACATTTTATATCACTAATGTGTAGGGCAATTCTTTGTTTAAATGAACAAGAAGTTTGCCCCACATAAAAAGCACCACATTTGCACACTGCCATATATATGAGCCAGGTGCTATTACAAGTGATAAAGTGACGTATGTCAAAAACTCTTTTTGTGTTGACTGAAGTAAAAGACTTTGTTTTTGCCATAACTTTACAATATTTGCAATTACCGCAAAAAGTGCTCCCCACAGTGGCTGTTTTGTTAACTATATTTATTTCACCTTTCTTAAATGTGGAAAAATACTGCCCCAAATTTTTACCTCTTCTATATGCATAATGGCATTCCTTATCCACGAATCTGCTGAAAAACCCATCAGATTTCAAAATATGCCAATGTTGAGCCAATATATTTCTAATATGGAATGTATTACTTCCATATGTTGTTATAAACCTTACATATTGGCTACTATCCCTAGATTCTCTGTCCATCAATAGCTTAGTCCTATCCATAGATGTTGCTTCACTATAAGCCTGATGGATTTGTCTGTTGCCATATCCCCTCCTTTGAAATCTATTCTTAAGATCCTCTGCTTGTCTTTGGTATTGACTATCAGAAGAACAAATTTTTCTTACTCTTTGAAATTGGGACTTTGGTATGTTTTGGATAGTGTGGGGTGGGTGACAGCTACTTGCATAAAGAAATCCATTCTTAGAATATGGTTTTCTATATAAATCAGTATACATAGTTCCATCATCAGTTTTTCTAACTGTGACATCCAAAAATTGAACCTCATTGATGTGTATACCGCCTATAAACTTGATGTCATATCTATTAGAATTTAAATATTCCACAAATAGCTGCCAATGTTGTTCAACTCCACCCCACACTACCCAACAGTCGTCCAAATATCTCCGCCACATTATCAATTTATCCTTGAAACAATCAGGAATTGTATATATATATTGTACTTCCAGATACCCCATAAAGAGGTCAGCATATGTGGGGGCAAATGTTGCCCCCATAGCTGTACCCTTTATCTGTATATACCAACCATTATTAAATGTAAAGGTATTATGTTCCAGGACTATCTGTAATGTTTTGATCAAAAATTCCTGTTCTTGTACTGAAAACAAACCTGACTGTGACATCCAATAATGTACTGCCTCAATACCACCCTCATGTGGTATAGAGGTATACAACGACTGTACATCCAGTGTACCCAAATATTGTTCTTGTGTTACTACTATATCATCCATCAATGCCAAAAACTGTTGTGTATCACGTACTCTTGCTGTTACATATGGCAACAGCTTTTTTAACTTGTATTCTAAATACTCTGAAAGGGGTTCAGTCAAAGATCCCCTACCTGCCACTATTGGACATCCCGGTGGATTTATGATATTTTTATGTACCTTAGGGACCATATAGAAGTATTGTGTTGTGGGGTGTTCCACTGTTAACTGCCTCAATATTGACTGGTCAATGATGTGTGAATGACAAGCCTCTAGTAAAAATGCATCTATCAGTTGTTTATGTTCCTTAATTGGGTCTGTTATTAAACTCTCATAAAATTCCTCATTGGACAACTGCCTATTAGCTTCTTTTAAATAGTGCTCACGTTCCCAAATCACCACTGCACCGCCTTTATCTGCCCCTACTATCACTATATCAGGGTTATTCTTCAAGGATGTTAAAGCCTGTCTCTCTTCTGCATTCAAATTTTGAAAACCTGCAGTAAAAATATCTGATTGCTTAAGATGTAAATCTTTGAGAATCACCTGTTCAAATGTTTTGATAGTACTGTGGTAGGGGGGCATAAATTGTGATTTCTTAAATTTAAAGCCAGTTGATTCTCCCATAACATAAGAGGAATCTTTATGTGCATACAAATATTTTAAATTCAACTGTCTGCAGAAGCTTTTCACATCATTGACTATATCATAATGTGAGACAAAAAAAGAAGGTATGTATCCAAGGCCTTTATTTAACACACTGAATTCACTGGAGGAGAACTCATATTTGGTAAGATTAATGACCAAATTGTTGACATCATGCAAAAAATCATGTCTATTATGTCCATCTGAGTCTATAACAGCAACATGTTGGCTTGAAATTTCTGTTGCACCACTTCGTCCACGTCTGCGATGTTTTCTCCCCGCCCTTCTAAAGGGGTTTTGTATCTCTTATTAACTGGTGATGATGGTTCAGATGATTCAACCATCTCTGGTTCTGTGTCTGTATTGGACATGCTAGATGAATATTCTGAGCCACTGGTTGTCACCTCTCTCCTTCTTAATATAGATTTAACCCTTTTTCTTTTGGGCCTAGGGACCTGTTTGTCTTCGGTAAATCTCACTCCTTTCTTCTGTTTTTTCCAAGTATACATTTTTGCTTGTTGAAAATCTATTACATCCCTCTGGTATTTTTGCATCTTCCTTTTTGCTAGCTCTTGATCATATTTCTCAATATCGGCTAGATATTTGGCATGTAAATTGTTGTATTCTGTAGTGTTAACAAATTTCTGGGTGTTTTCAAAACATTGCTCAAGTTTAACCAGTAATTCAGGCAGTTGGTTTTCATAATGCTCAACTAATAACTGTATAAACATTGTTGAAGCTGTTGCTTGTATTGTCCTCCATTTTTTCATAAAACCAACATCTTGATTTCCCAAACCTGGTTCTACATAAACACGTAAGCCCCTTGGTATTATTTTAGCTGATAAGTAGGCTTTCAACAATTTACAATGCCATACACATGAGCGTACTCGTTTAGAGGCTTCTGTTAAAGTCATAAAACTATCAACTGCTTCTGCCGGTTTATTAACAGAAACATGAGGAGCTGTAGTAGTATTCTTAGCTCCTATGAAACACGCACTATCATCCTTGTCAGCTGTTAAGCTTTTGATATAGTTTAAAAAGTCCGTACCTTGTGCCATATCAGGGCTGATGTAAAAAATAATTGCCACTGTCGTCGTTTCCTCTGTTATTTAAATCCTGCGTTGCAAACAAGTAAATAATCCTTTGGACCCAATATTCAATGTGTAACAAACAATCTCCTGGCCCTCACTGTTGTAAGTATCCACAGGAAACAGTTACAACACACGTGCGTTATAGTCCCAGAGAAACCATTAATTACCAATATCGTCGTTTCCTTTGTTGTTAGTCGCACTAACAAAACACTCTATATTACACAAACAGTCCCCTGGCACTCACTGTTATGAGGAATCTTCAGAAAAAAGTTCCGTCGTACGTGCATTACAGTCCCGAAACAATTAGTTTCCCCTGTCGTCGTTGCGACTATTATATCGATCCTGTTTAGCAACCAGTTTATAGTCCTTTTTACCCAATCCACAATGTTATACAAATGGTCCCCAGGCCCTCACTGTTGTGAGAATCCTCGGGAAAGGGTACCAGCACCTTAACTCACAATCCCAAATGAACAATTAGGTGCACGGAACCAAGTTGAAGTGCCCGGACTGAATAATATAATCCACAATCGTTCCAGCACTCGAAAAATGAAGAAAAATATAACAGCAGGAAAGTTCAACTATTTTATTGGCAAATCTGCCCACAGATACACAGACAGGTGGCCGGTTTCGCTCTCAGCGTCTTCAGTGTGCGAAGTATCCGTGCAAAGGCCCGGATTATATCCCATAGTTGCTGCTGGTATTTAAAGGAGCAGCTACTATTTTTAAAACACTTTTATGTGTCTGGCAGAATACCAAGTGCTGTATCAAAAAACCCAACATAGAAAACCTCAAATTATGATCTTACCCAAATATACCACTAAGTGTAAATATATATCAAGCAATGCTAATACTTTTATAACTTTTATAACTTTTATAATATATATATGTGTGTGTGTGTGTGTGTGTGTGTGTGTGTGTGTGTGTGTGTGTGTGTATCAAAATTTCAGAACATCGAACCTCTGATCATCGAAGACCAGAGGATCGAAGTTCTGAAATATTGACCCTTACAAAAAAACTAAAATGTTACAAAACTCCTGCACCCCCTGCTGCTACTTAAAATACCAACTCAAGAGATCACACTACAGTGAAGAGAACAGTAAAGTTCCTGTTCTGTACTGTATAGCGATCTTCGTTGATAAAGTTGGATATTTCAAACTTCGATCATCTGGTCCTCACTGTTGTAAGTATCCACAGGAAACAGTTACAACACACGTACGTTATGTTCCCAGAGAAACCATTGATTACCAATATCGTCGTTTCCTTTGTTATGTGTAAATCCCACTAACAAAACACTCTATATTACACAAACAGTCCCCTGGCACTCACTGTTATAAGGAATCTTCGAAAAAAAGTTCCGTCGTACGTGCATTACAGTCCCAAAACAAACAGTTAGTTTCCACTATCGTCGTTGCGACTATTTTATCAATCCTGTTTTGCAACCAGTTTATAGTCCTTTTAACTCAATCCACAATGTTATACAAATGGTCCCCAGGCCCTTGCTGTTGTGAGAATCCTCGGGAAAGGGTACCAGCACCTTAACTCACAATCCCAAATGAACAATTAGGTGCACGGAACCAAGTTGAAGTGCCCGGACTGAATAATATAATCCACAATCGTTCCAGCACTCGAAAAATGAAGAAAAATATAACAGCAGGAAAGTTCAACTATTTTATTGGCAAATCTGCCCACAGATACACAGACCGGTGGCCGGTTTCGCTCTCAGCGTCTTCAGTGTGCGAAGTATCCCTGCAAAGGCCCGGATTATATCCCATAGTTGCTGCTGGTATTTAAAGGAGCAGCTACTATTTTTAAAACACTTTTATGTGTCTGGCAGAATACCAAGTGCTGAATAACCCAACATAGAAAACCTCAATTATGATCTTACCCAAATATACCACTAAGTGTAAATATATATCAAGCAATGCTAATACTTTTATAACTTTTATAATATATATATATATGTGTGTGTGTGTGAGTGTGTGTGTGTGTGTGTGTGTGTGTGTGTGTGTGTGTGTGTGTGTGTGTGTGTGTGTGTGTGTGTGTGTGTGTATCAAAATTTCAGAACATCGAACCTCTGATCATTGAAGACCAGAGGATCGAAGTTCTGAAATATCGACCCTTACAAAAAAACTAAAATGTTACAAAACTCCTGCACCCCCTGCTGCTACTTAAAATACCAACTCAAGAGATCACACTACAGTGAAGAGAACAGTAAAGTTCCTGTTCTGTACTGTATAGCGATCTTCGTTGATAAAGTTGGATATTTCAAACTTCGATCATCTGGTCTTCACAGACCAGTGATTCGATGTTTTGAAATTTCGATATTGTGAAGGGGGCCCATATTTATATGGGTCTACTTTACAAGACCATTATCACACTTCTCTGACTTTCATAATGCCGAGACCAAAAAGTCAACAAGGACATTTCACCGACCTCTCAGAACACTGACTTGTAATTCCAGGTAAGTAACCACTTGCCACCATGTTGAACTTTGTCCCTTACCTACCTTAAATGAAACTTACAAACCATATGAAGCTTGGAATCTGTTCTCTGACCAGGAAAAATGACTTTAACTCCCATAAATAACAAGTGCTTGACTCACATCAGTTATCTCAGTATGAATTTTATGCAGGGAAGATGTTTGCTCTTTCCAGCCATTGGTAGCAACTCCCTTTAGTTTTAGCATTCTTTCTGATTACATTTTGATACACAATTGCTAGGCCAAGGTGTCTTTTGCAAGGCTAGACATGCTTCCCAAGAATCATTCCATGTGCTTTGTGTTTGTGAGGCAAACAATTTAATCATTATGCCAAACCCCACACTAATTACTAATCAACACACATCCTAAACTAGCAAAACACATACCAGTGTCCCTCTAAGAAAATTAAGCAGGCAGGAATGTGTTGAGAATTTGTGCTCAGCTGATAGCCACATTGTTGCAACTGTGTCTGTAATCACTGATGTAAGGATGCACAGTACTAACTTTATCTACTTGTATTTCTACAGCTAAGTTAGGCATTTTCTAACTATTAAAACTTAAAAATAGTATTGATTGATGGTTTTATTTCTGTTTGCATTACCCTCAATGTACATCAACTGCTTACTGTGAAGAGGTTTTACCTCTACCTGTTCTACTATGTATGATGTTTTAGAAAAATGAAAAAAATAAATAAAAATTATTAAAAAAAAAAGAAATCATCAAACATACATAACCGAAAGTGCTGTTCACCAAAGCAGCACTTTCGGTTATGTATGCTGGTTGTGCCCGTCGCACTATGGTGTGGTTAAGGGAGAATTCCCTTTTCCCCACTGTAGTGCGACCTTGGAGTGAGAATAAAAGTAGGGGGGTCGGGGGTGCAGGGGGGCTTGCCCCCCTGCATAAAAGAAAATCTATTGTTTTCTGGTTAATGACAGTTATCACACTATAGGTTGTATAAAAATATGTATAAAGTATAGAAAATCAGAAATGATTAAAGCATTATTTATTAATTACATTAGACCCAAATCTGAGTATGGAATAACAATATGATAACATTATAAGAAAACATGCATGAAGGGCGAACACAGTGCTGCAGTGGTTAGCATTGCCGCCTCACAGCAAGAGGTTCTCCGATTCAATCCTCGGCTGGGGTGTCTTCTGTGCGGAGTCTGCATGTCCTCCCTGTGGTCACGTGGGTTTCCTCCGGGTGCTCCGGTTTCCTCCCACATCCCAAGGACATGCTGCAGGTGGATTGGGCACTCTAAATTGGCCCTAGGTGTGAGTGTGTGCATGTGTGTGCCTTCTGTGGAAGGTTGGGTGCTGGGCTGGCAACTTGACATCGGAAAACACCACTGCCAATCATGAGCAGACAAGGTGATCTGCTGTGGCGACCCCTAACCAGAAAAGCTGAAAGAAGAATAAGATAAGAAAACACGCATGAGTAAATTGGAAAGAGTCAAGTGGAACTATACCAAGTGCATCTATAAATGTGAAAATTTACCTTATTATGAAAGACTTAAATATCTGAACTTGTACAGTGATTTAACAGGCGGTCTTATCCACGTATGCAGAGCATTTAGAGCCAACTACCTCTGGGAATGTTTAGGATAATGGAAAGTAATAGAGAATCATCAGACAACCTGTGTTGGAGTTTATATAGGAATGAGACATGTATTGATTGGTTCTCAAAGAGAATAACTGAAGCATGGAATAGACTACCAAATTACATTAAAGCAAGCACTAGTTTAGATATTTTTAAGAACAGCCTGGACACCTAGTATGGGAATAACTGTTTAAGTATATTGACAGGCTAATAGGGCGTTATTGCCTCTCCCTGAAGTATTTGTATGTATGTATGTATTTATGTTTGTATGTTTGTTTGTAACTCCATTATTGCTTATCATATAGTACCATCTTACAATCTGTACTACAAAGTGTTTACTTTCAGCTACACTTTTCTCCAGAACTCTCTCATACCACACCATTATCAAATTTGAAAAATAAAACACGTATACTTAACTTGTAAACTAAATTACTGTTAACACCACAGACCCTTATGACAGTATCATTGTATTTGTCATACCCTGGGTCTATATTAGAACACCGGACATTCAAAATGTCGAGTGTTCTAATATCGACCCGTTTTCTGCAAACGCTGAAAATATCAAAGAAACAGAAAACTAATTTTTTCCTAGGGAAAGAATTCAGTTGTCCATTTCTGTTGCTTCAGTATTTTCAGTGCTCTGGTGGAAAGTTACAGTTTGGGTTCAGGTAAGTGTGTGATTGTGTGGGTGTGAGGGTTAGGGCAGGTTAGGTGAGTTAGGGTTAGGGCACAGGTCAGGTAAGTGTGCGATTGTGTGGACATGAGGGTTAGGGCGGAGTAGGTGAGTTAGGGTTAAGGCGCGGGTGAGGTGACTGTGCGATAGTGACGGACCTTAGGGTTTGGGTTAAGGTAAGTGAATAGTTAGTGGTGTATGTATAGTTTAGTGTAGGGTTAGGTGTAAGAGTTTAGGTGTATGTGTGTGGATTGCTGTTTGTTTGGTGTGCTTGTGTTTGTATGTGTTTTGGAACAGCAAATTTTTTCCCTAGGAACAAAATTATAGTTCAACCTCTTTACCATTTTTTTTATTTTTTTGTCTCCTACCTTAATCAAGTATATTTTTCTTATGGAAGTATATCCTCCTGGCATTGTGTTATTTTTTCTTTTCCATTCCAAAAGGATGAAATGCCTATGTGGGGAACTAAGCAGGATACACCTCCAGCTATGCTAACACCAACACATGATTAACACTCTTATCTTAGAACAGTGATTTTTAAGTTTTAGATGCTTTCAGTATTCGAGAGAAAAACTGTTACATTTCAGTGAAAATTATTGTGTTTGCGAGTATACCTTAGAAAAAGGAGGGAGAGGGAAAAGAAGAATTTTGAAAACTGAAATAAGCAAGTTGGACAGACAAATTAAGCATAGTGTAAGACAAGATCAAGAAAAGTTTGAAGAAAACATGTATACAGTAGCTATATATATGGTAGATACATATATGGTAGTAGTAATGGCATACAAATTGATAAACTGTATGTAGTTTCTAAAATTATTCACAGATGCAACAGATTATCGATACATTTACATAATCTTATGCAAAGCAGTTTGGCTGCAGAAAGAGGGTGATAAATTATTCTTATGACATCCAGGTAACCTCAGATACTATTCTATAAAAATATAATAACAGCTATAAATGGAAATGTGTGCTGTGATATAATTAATATAGATTTAATTGCAGCATTTGACAGGGACATACACAAAATGCTAATCAATACATTAGAACAGCTAGGTATTGATGTACTCTTGATAAAATGATGAGTAGTTGCATGGATTCAAATTGGACATGCCAAGTATCATACAGCAACTGGACAAGTAAAATTCTAGTTTACAATCCAGTTATCCCACAGGACTCTGCCACAGGTCCATATTTGTTTAGGTTGTGTCTTTCAGATCTTTTTCATCTAAGGTGCTCTACAGTCTGAATGCAGTGACTTGAAAATAGGTAAACTGATTACATGTCTTACACATAGGACATGTCTGCAAAAGAGCTTGACTAAATTGACCCTTTGGACACAGGAGAATAATATGCTAATAAATACATCAAAAGTATAAGCATATGAGATTTGGGAGACATAGATTGAAACATGAATACTAATGTAGCACACAATGATTGAAATTGTGGATTCATTTAAGAACCTGGGTATATGGGGAAATTCAGCTTTGAGTTTTTCTAATCACATCAGCCAACTGGTTAATAATAGTTATCACACTATAGGTTGTATAAAAATATGTATAAAGTATAGAAAATCAGAAATGATTAAAGCATTATTTATTAATTACATTAGACCCAAATCTGAGTATGGAATAACAATATGATAACATTATAAGAAAACATGCATGAAGGGCGGCCACGGTGCTGCAGTGGTTAGCATTGCTGCCTCACAGCAGTAGGTTCTCTGGTTCAATCCTCAGCTGGGGTGTCTTCTGTGCGGAGTCTGCATGTTCTCCCTGTGGTCACGTGGGTTTCCTCCGGGTGCTCCGGTTTCCTCCCACATCCCAAAGACATGCTGCAGGTGGATTTGGCACTCTAAATTGGCCCTAGGTGTGAGTGTGTGCATGTGTGTGCCTTCTGTGGAAGGTTGGGCGCCGGGGTGGCAACTCGACATCGGAAAACTCCACTGCCAATCATGAGCAGACAAGGTGATCTGCTGTGGTGACCCCTAACCGGGAAAAGCTGAAAGAAGAAGAAGATAAGAAAACATGCATGAGTAAATTGGAAAGAGTCAAGTGGAAATATACCAAGTGCATCTATAAATGTGAAAATTTACTTTATTATGAAAGACTAAAATATCTGAACTTGTACAGTGATTTAACAGGCGGTCTTATCCAGGTATGCAGAGCATTTAGAGCCAACTCCCTCTGGGAATGTTTAGGATAATGAAAGTAATAGGGAATCATCAGACAACCTGTGTTGGAGTTTATATAGGAATGAGACATGCATTGATTGGTTCTCAAAGAGAATAACTGAAGCATGGAATAGACTACCAAATTACATTAAAGCAAGCACTAGTTTAGATATTTTTAAGAGCAGCCTGGACACCTAGTATGGGAATAACTGTTTAAGTATATTGGCAGGCTAGAAGGGTGTTATTGCCTGTCCCTGAAGTATTTGTATGTATGTATGTATGTATGTATTTATGTTTGTATGTTTGTTTGTAACTCCATTATCGCTTATCATATAGTACCCTCTTACAATCTGTACTACAAAGTGTTTACTTTCAGCTACACCTTTCTCCAGAACTCTATCATACCACACCTTTATCAAATTTGAGAAAAAAAACACATATACTTAACTTGTAAACTAAATTACTGTTAACACCACAGACCCTTATGACAGTATCATTGTATTTGTCATACCCTGGGTCTATATTAGAACACCGAACATTCAAAATGTTGAGTGTTCTAATATCGACCTGTTTTCTGCAAACGTTGAAAATATCGAAGAAACAGAAAAACTAATTCTTTCCTAGGGAAAGAATTCAGTTGTCCATTTCTGTTGCTTCAGTATTTTCAGCACTCTGGTGGAAAGTTACAGGTTGGGTTCAGGTAAGTGTGCGATTGTGTGGATGTGAGGGTTAGGGCGGGTTAGGTGAGTTAGGGTTAGGGCATGGGTCAGGTAAGTGTGCGATTGTGTGGACATGAGGGTTAGGGTGGGGTAGGTGAGTTAGGGTTAAGGCGCGGGTGAGGTGACTGTGTGATAGTGACGGACCTTAGGTTTAGGGTTTGGGTTAAGGTAAGTGAATAGTTAGTGGTGTATGTATAGTTTAGTGTAGGGTTAGGTATAAGAGTTTAGGTGTATGTGTGTGGATTGCTGTTTGTTTGGTGTGCTTGTGTTGTTTGTATGTGTTTTGGAAGAGCAAATGTTTTCCCTAAGAACAAATTCGCTGTTTTGAATGTTCGATGTTTTGAATTTTAGATTGCTAGGGTTCGATATTAGAGCACTTGACATTTTGAATGTTTGGTGTTCTAATATAGACCCTCATACTCTTACTAATATGTTATTACTGTTGAGATATTCACTATCTAATGTCAATGTACTGTGTTAAAAATGTACACATATGCTGCTATGTTTGTATGTAGAGCTTTTCTCCCCAGGCCTCCATGGAAAAGGGTTTTTTTTCAAGCCCAGGTAGACTCTCCCACTAAACAAAGGCAGGCAAATAAACAGAATGATACAGTGGTAAGACAGGGATGGAGGGAATCTAACCCTAGACTATAAAATGAAAACTGTTAACATCTCACAACCCTAATACTTTGTACAATACAGTTGCAAGCTTGTAGATAAAATTAAAAGCATTTCATATGATAGTTGCTTGATTTGGTATGTATGAAATATATTATTAACTGAAACTATTCAAGAGAAAGTTAGAATATGCCTTTGCTATCCGAAATAGAAGCATATCCATATGTAGTAGTGCCTCTCCTTAAAGTGATTACTGCTTTGCATAGCCTGGAACATCACTAGAATTTGTTAGCAGTGGATATTAAGTTAAATGAAATTCTGGGCAGGCATACTTATGAAAAAAATTGTGTTTTATAATTCAGCAAAACAGTTATTTTGCTCAATGAGATAGTCTGAGCATTCAGACTTTTTCATTAAATTAAGAAATGAACTATGCCCAGAGAATTAAGGATATATAATTGTCCTCAGTAATATGATAATGTATGGGAGACAAACCGAGTAGATATCCTTTAGTTTTCCTTCTGTTAAAAATGCATGTCTATTTGTATACTGTCAACAAAAAAAAAAACAAGCAAAAAACAGCATATGGACCGTAAAGGACACTGGTCTTACTTTCCCCCCTAGCAGATGGAGCTTAATGCAATTATTTCTGAAACTTCATGTAATTAAGGTCTCCAGGTAGTAAGTGTTAGTTTTCTGCTTTACCATGTGCCTGTTGTTGAAATTTTATAATAGAGAGCTCATACTAAACTATTTCAAACATAATTCTAGCAGTAATTCTGAAATGCATATGAAGGATTATTTCATGAGAGCGCCATTCTAATTTTGGATTACAGATGTACTGTAGGACACGTCTAGATGTTCATTTAGCTCTGTCTCTCTCATTTTTATCCTCTTTCTATTACAATCTTTCAACAGTTCCATATATTTTATGGCAACATTCTTAAGTGACATGTTTGGCAAGTCAGCTAATCCATTAAGTAGAAATGTAAAGCTATGAGGACATCAGCACTTTGGGAGCATTTTAATTCTGATAAGAACACAAAGGCTTCCACCTAGGTCCATGGTATACAATGACAGAGCCTTCAGTGCAACAAATATAATTGAATTAGTGTCTCAGGCAAGAGGAATGAGAAAGAAGGGCTTTTATGAGCTTTCCCTCGCCAAGAGGGTGAGTGGGGTTGGGTATTTGCCTGCAATTTTACACATGTCTGGTGATGGGGGCAGTGCTGTATTTATACAGCAGATTAAAAATTTATCATAGAAGGTGGTGCTGGAGCTGACTTGAGGTGCTTTGATACATGTGATTTAAATAAATTTGCCTTCTTATGACATTTAAAAATGTCCCCTGGCATGCAGGATAGTGAATGTGAAGCTTCTGGTTGCTCCACTCCAGTCTGCTTACCCCTCCTAATCACTGGGGAAGCAGCCCCATTGCTGTGGCATATAATTGCGGATGCTGAGAGCAATGGGGAGAAAACTAGAGCATCTAGACGGTACGAGTTTAAATTAAAAAGGGAGAACACTGTTTTCTGTGAAGGTAACAAAAATGAAATTGAGATCTATGAATGGTAATGTGAAACCTGGGTGCTGAACTCATTTAGAAATATAAATGACAAAATATAAAACGTTAATAATCTTGTGATCTGTGCAAAGTATTTATATATTGTCATTTGTTGCAATGTAATTTTATTTGTAAATGCATATATGTATATATTAAATTAATAAAAGTTTTGCAGAAAGAAGGAATACAAAAGCTTACATATTTATAGGTTCACCACAAGAGCCTTTTTAAGCCTAGCCATGTACCCCAAGTCTCTGGCAAAGTATCATACCCTTGATAAGTGTAAGCAGGGGCTTGGGAGATGAACATTGATAGGCTACCTGTATCCATTAGAGACATAAGTGCAAATCAGGGATACATTTCCTGTTCCTCTTCCAATTGTCCAAGTGTCCAAGTTACACTTAAATTGAGTTAGGCAGGAATTCTGCTTCACATTGATGGAGAGCCTGTTCCAGAGAAGAGATATCCTCAGGGCTACATACCTGTCTCTCCAGCGGGTGCTTTTTATATCACAGGCAAGGTTTAGGGGATTAGAATGGGTAATTATGGTGCTACTTGTTTTGTGACTATGAAGAAAATCCATCAAAGTAGGGTCTGACATTGCCTTTTAAGCCAGGCATAGATCCCCCCTCAGCACCC
Organism: Protopterus annectens; assembly: GCF_019279795.1. Taxonomy (NCBI): domain Eukaryota; kingdom Metazoa; phylum Chordata; order Ceratodontiformes; family Protopteridae; genus Protopterus; species Protopterus annectens. Next base: position 625,790,173 of record NC_056726.1, on the reverse strand, counting down.
TATAGGGCTGTGTAACATTGTTAAGGGTTTTGTGATGATATTGATATATTTATTTGTTTTTCCTTAAACCAGGTCGCATCATTTAACTATGCAGCATCAAGCAGCATACTAACTACTTAGAATTTTTAATTCCATTGGACTGTATTAATCCTTGTACAGTTCTTTAGCATAATTAGTCTTCCTGAAGCACAGTTGACAGGTATGGGTAGTAGAGAGCAGATTTCTTTCAGCTTGACATACATGATATTTTCTAGAACATACAAAGCCTTCATGGGCAATAAAAAATGGCACTGTTTCATTGCCAGTAAACTAAAATGATAAAGAGGGGTAAGAATACGTTGTGAGTGCTTGGCAGATTTTTGAATATTAGACAGATGGTGTATCATCATCATCATGTCAGACAATTAGATATAGTCTTAGTCTAATGCATTTAGAAACATGTTGACTATTCAGGCTTACTCTAAATCTACATCTTACATACTATCTGATTAGTTTCTCATCTCTGATTAATGTCCTAGAAATCTGAAAAGTGTCCAGTTAATCCTTTCTTGTACTATGTTGGTACGATGTCTTAATTATTATAAAACAAATAATAGCTCCTGTTTTGTGAAACATATATCGTAAAATGTGTGTTTTGGTTGGAGAGGCAAAAGTCAAAAGTGGCAATTATTATATGACTTAATTTTATTTGAGCACTAAAGTTATAATATAGGAAAAACATTTAGACAGGCAGTTACTGCAGAGGATTAAGGTTGTGAGCTGCTAATGAGATACTTTCTGTATTCATGCCTACATGGTTTTATTCCTTCCATCTATGTTTACCTGATATGTGCTCCTTGTATTCCCCCGGAAAGGGCTACTTGTGTCCAGTGGGCTTACATATCTTAAAATATAAAGTCATTTGTGATGTGAAAAAAATCAGGCATGTTACAAGCCTGCATAGAAGACACAGCATGTTATTCTACTTGGCTTGTGCAGACAGCAGATAAACTAAGGCAACACACGCAAGTCCGACTTGTATGGAAAAGGAAGTACCAACAGAATCCAATGCTAATTGGCAAGGACATTGTAAAATAAGTTGCTTTTTCATCTATAAATCATAAAAGGAACCAGAATAAGAAAGGGAAGTAGCTTTCGTAGCTTAAAAATGTCTCTGCTTCATTGCTTGATTTTCTTCTGAACTAAAAAAAAAATAAAGTAAAATAAAGTAAAGTGCATGCATATTTGAAAGAGTATAACAACTAGAAAGGCAATTGTCTAGACTCTTTGGAGGTGTTTATGTAATAATTCTTAAGCTTCTTTCTTGAGATCTTAGTTAATTTTACACACCTCTCAAAGGCTAATCTGAGATTCAGAGCAATGTTTGAAAGATTTGTATTGTATTATTTGTTTCAATATTTTCATAACAGCACTTGCCCCGAAATCATATGTTCCATTGATGAATGTTTAATATTGTAATGTCTCCCTTGATACCTCAGCAGTTAATCAAATGTAAGAAAACAGTGCATCCAATAAATTTGCTCCTGTAGGTCAGTAATTTTTCAGCCAGTGTTCCACTAGACCATGCTAGTTGTTCTATGAGAATCGTACACTATCTTTGAACACGTTTTCTCTGCATTCATGAAAGCGGTCAGTTTAACTGTCTTGTTTTTATCATTATTTTAAACTGGGTCCTTAGAATGTTGAACAGAAACATAGAATTTGCAGCCAAAATCATTCTCACATCACTCAACTTCCTGGAGGCCTCAGGAATATCTTGACATTTTAGAAGAGAGTGACCTTAAATGGAATCTGTATATGAAGGTGAATGTTACTAATAAATAATGTTCCCTGTTTACAAAGTTGTTTATTGTATTCAGGGCTGGGAGGAAAGTGATGCTTGGACTGTGGGTTTTGAAAGTATATTTTGGCACCATGGTAAAGTGCAAAGCTACAGTTGTGGTAGATTCCTGCCAATTAAATGTGCTACCTGTTCATTAAATGTAGCCACATTTACCAAAAATTGTTTTATGGACTCATAGTTTTGGAAGTTAGGAAGAAACTAATGTCTCAGTCCACTACCCAGTTTGATTATACCTCATAAGGCAGTGATACAAACTTAATGATGCAGGGGAGGAAGAGAGTACAGTATGCTTGGATAATATTAATTAAAATACAATACAGATGAAAAGGGAAGATTTGTCCCAGTTCCACAACACAGGTGGCACTGGCAGTGCAAGATGGATATGGAAATGTGTCATCTGTGTTGCTTTGTTTACTATTATTCCATAATTTTACTGAGGTTGTCATGGGTTCCAGCTTCAGTGGCTGTGCTGTCAGTATTCCACTGCTTTTTTATACCTCTATCGGGTCCCACATTAATAGGATCGATCTAGTATTCTGAACTAAATCAGTCATATTAACACAGACTCATTTTGAAATGCCTTTCTCACTCAGTGGTTTAGAGTTAATAGTTAAAACATGTAGTTATTACAAAGTTCCTAAAAGAATTACAGCTGGTCACACCAAATGCATTGCATAGGGCTCCTCAACAAGTCTAAAAACCACTGCTGCACTTTATTTGCTGCCATAAATGAATACACTAAAACTGTTATTGTGTTAAATATAAAATATATGGAAGTATACTCATGCAATAAAATCTAGCCCTACTGAGATAAGAAACTAATCAAATACAAAACTCTTCTACCAAAAAGTAAAACTCTACGTAAACCCGTCATTGTCTTGCGCATTCACAGCTTCAAATCTTTGCTCTCTCACTTTCACTCACCACTATCAATTGTTTTACATTATTTTCTACACCTTGTCTTATCCAATAACTTTCTGCTACATCTGTCTAACTCCTGCCTGTCCTTCCTGTTGAATAGCACTGTAACTCTATCAAGTTACGACAGTATTTCAGAGATGTCTCCTATTTTCATTTTTGTGTTATGATTTCCTGCAGCTATTATTTCTTTTAATACATTTGACATACTGTTACATGGCTGATGTTTAACTACATAATTGCATTAATATTGAACTTTTCTCCATGGGGCTTCACAGAAAAGGGACTAATTAGTCCAGTCAGATTAACAAAAATAAATAAAAACAAAATAAAATAAAATATAAAAGTAGAAATTGTGGAGTGGGTAAAGTTAAATGTAAATGAGGTTTGGAACAGACCATTTTGCCTAGGGACATCTTCAAGTTGGGGGGGGGGTTAGTTAGAGTAGTAGGATTTGGGAGGCTAGGGGGAGGATAGGGTTAAATAGTAATGGATGAGGTTTGGGAGGAAGTGAGGTAGGGGTAGGGAGGGGCTTAAAGGATGTTAGCCAAGTGTAACTGGAATAGGAGTCACATTTTGGCATGAACTTGCTAAGGTAAGGGATGCCCAAGATGACCTATAGTTATTCCAGGTATAAAGGTAGGCCTCAGTATTCTGGTTTGTGTGGTTATTGTGGTTTGAGGGGGTGTTTTGCTATATTATTATAGAGGTTTTTTTTCTTTTCCTTCTTCTTCTTTGAAAACAGGCTAGGGGCTTTGTGTCTAAGTGGGGGGATATTTGGTGGGTTGAGATTTGTGGTGCAGGTGGTCACTTGCTTGATGCCCAGTTTGCTCTTCGATATGTTGATGGTTGAGTGGTATGGCTGGATCCCCTTGTTTGTTTCAAGTTGGTCATTTTCTGTGGTTGCTTTTGCATGTTGCCTGTAAAGATTTAGTGTTGTGGTGGTGTTATTACTGGGATAGCAGTCCCCTACTTGAATGTACCGGGAAGGTTGCAGTCCTACTGCGAGGCGAAGAAGGGAATGCGAGGGGATAAATGACATGAATGTATTGATTTGTGTCTTGTCAAGTTCTGTGCAGCTTTGTTCAAGCTTTTTCGCGGGTTATGAGGCCAGTTAGTGATAGCCGCTCTCCTGCATATGCATGCTGTCACTACTGGTACAGGAGAAGGGGAGGCATGAGTAGCATGGAGTCCTGATTGGTGAGGCTGAAGTGAAATGTCTAGTTTGGTTAGGTAGATTTGGCTTTTATTTAAAAAAAAAAAAAAAAAAAGGGATTGGTACATTTTCCATCCAAGAGGCTGCGCCTTCTATTTAGTCCTGAGACTAGAACATGCATACTTTTGTTGGCTGTGCCGCAAAGTACAAGGGCTGCTTATTTGGTTAAAAGAGCCCCAGTACAAGTTGAGGCATTTCTTTTCAGCTTCGCTGGCTTCAAGTAAAATGGAATAATGGCTGCTACAGCGCATGTGTGGTGCTAAGCATCAGCTGAAGAGGAGTGTTTAGAAGCATGTGCGATCATAAAGCCGTTTATGCTAGCCACATTCCCATTTCAGAACAGCCGTAGTTAAAAATGGGTTGATAACTTCTGTGCCTTTGGCCTCTTTTTATGCCTGGTTTTGTTCCAAGTTTGCAGCTAATGGGTACAGACGTGGGTAGCATGACTTTGAGTGCATGTAACGCGACAGCAGGAAGTTCTCTAAATGTACGAGGCTAATCATACCTGAATCATAGTCAGGGCTTTATGTCTCTAAACCAGCAGAGTGGCAAATGTTGTCAAGTAAAATACATTTGGATGGTCACAGTGAGCGCCAGGGTGTCAAAATAAACAACAAATATTTTAAATTTGTATTCCTGACAGAACAGTTGTTAAAAAGTAAATCATTAAACATCTGAACCTTTCATATGCGGCTTGCTGCTTATATTATTCAGAGGCTGACTGCTTAGAGTTGTGGACGAAAATGTGTCCTTAAACTTACTGGCTGACTAAATCATTACTGATGAAATCAAACAAACACTGAAATTGTCAATGAATTCAGCTGTGTTGCTGAGAAAGTTACTTCTACTACTTTGTTAGCTACAGAGCAAACATCAAAGGACCATCCTCTTAAATATGTACAGACTCCATTAGGAAAGGTCAACAAACTGAAACATGTTATTAAAAGTCGCATACATACATTACTTTATCTTAATGGCTGAACTAGTGAAATATACTGATTTAACTTATTGTTCGTCACAGGAAGCATTTCTGCTAACACACTGTGATTTGCTCTGCCATACAACACCATTCAAGTGATGATAGTGTACTGGATCTATAGCTGGGATATTGTATAGATACTTAATTTGCTCTAATAATTGAATAGCTTCTGCATATACTGAAATGTAATCTTTTGGTTATGCTGGAATGATTTTAATATCAAGACTATTTCTGTTTAACAGATGGGTTCTTGTTTTATGAGAGTGGTAGATATAAGCCATTGTAGATGAATGACTCCTCTAAAATTAATTTAAGCTTTAATGAAACAAGGTGATATCAGTGTCATTTTAAACAATTTGACTAAAGTATTTCCTTTCCTTTTTTTTTTTTGCAGATAGTTATTACTCAGCTGAAGAAAAAGTTTTAATTGCACTTGTCTGCTTAGAAGGCTGTGTTTTGTGGTTGTTAGTGGTGGCATGGTGGTATGTTGGGATGGAATGTTTCCTCAAGGTGGGTTTGATTGCTTTGAAGGCTGCAGTAGTGCAGGGGGGGATCTGCAAGTTGCCGGAGTTATGGGCAGGAGCAACAGTACAAATGAGAAACCTTTGGGATTGTTGCGGCTCGTATTAATTCATTAAGAGATCCTCGTTAGAAGTAAAACCAGCAAATGTTAACCATCCAATGACCTTCCTAGCTGGAGTTGTTAGTAAGCCGTTAGTATGGGTTACTCATTTTTCCTGTTTGTTCCACACATGCTAGTGTTCCTTATTTTGGAAAAAGAAGGCTGAGAGCTAGGCACTGGTCACTGAAGTACATTTGAGTTTCAGACTTTGAATCTTTCAAAAGGGGTATGTTAAAGCAAATCCTGTTGTGCTGGCAATTTTTAAGCCATAAGAGTAGTGTTTGGTACGTTTGGTGGAAAGGGAGGTTCCATTGTGGATGTGGTTTAGGTGGGGCCTTTGTCAGTTGAGCAAAGCACTTTTCCTTTCATAGTATTTGCTTCTCTGGACCCCTGTCTAGCAGGGCGACTGACGTGATCTCTGGGGTGAATTTCCTATCTCTCATCCAATCTTCAAGGTTCCTTTGAAGAGGGCCAAAGAGGTGCTCTGCTTGACATGTATGGGAAGTCTATTCCAGAGTCTGGGGAGTCTGTGGGTCAGGAACCTATCCCGCCAGCATATTTTGTTCATTGTGATGACAAGGTTTAGATCCCTGGAGTGTGTGGCTCTGAGGGATTGGGATTTCTTTAAGTGAAGCATGTCCAACAGCTTTGGTGGTCTGGAATTGCAAAGTCACCCAGGTTGTGGATAGGGATAGGTCCCTTCAGGTGTGGGGTTTAATTTTAATATATTCCACTGGTAGTTAAATTTATCTTGGATATTTGATAGGGTCATAGGAAGCATTGCTTCAGTTATGGCTGCTTTCTCATAGATGGAAGTGTCGGTGGTACATTCCTTCCCAGGTTGGCAGGATAGGTTGTCCATGAAGATGTCTTGGAATGTGTTATTTATTTTGATGCTTTACACCTTTTTCTTTCTTGCAGATGAGGTCTTGGAACGCTGTGGCTGTAATTTTGATTAGGTGGGTATAAGGTGGAGCCTTCTTGTTCCTATTAGAGGGTTTAAGTTTGTCCTTTTCTTTGTAGATGATGGTGTGCCGAGTTCCAGTGGTGAGATACAGTGAATTCGCAGATTATCATGCTTTGGTGTCAATTAAGCAGTGGGGTCATTGGGTGAGTAATCAGAAATGGATAGATGAAAAGGCCAGCACGGTGATCCGGAAAAAAAAGAAACTCTTGACTGTCCAGGATGATGAAGTACAACCAACTTTTTGTTTACTCTAGAATAAGTATTAATGTTTTATGACCTCATTTGATTTGTGATACAGGATAATGTACAATCCATGATGGAATTAAGAGTTCTGTTATTTAAACATCATGGGATGCAGTGGTGCAGCGGTTTGTGTCATTTCACAGCTAGAGGTTCTCCAGTTCAATTCTCGGCCGGGGGCCAATTATGTGGGTTTTGCGTGCCCTCCTTGCGTTTGTGTGGGTTTTGACGGTTACTCCTGGGTTTTTCTTCCATGCTGCTAAGTTGCTAGTTACCTAATATTGGATGTATTTGTAAGGGAAGACGTATAGATCACATACGTTAGATGGTCGTCATAGTGAGAATGGATTTGTTGCATATTTAAATTTGGCTGCATGTTTAAATGTAAGTCCTGATCACTTGAGTGGGCACATTGAGGTCGCAGATGGAGTGCTGAGTGAGTAACAGTCAATGCCCTGATGTAAATGGACTTGAAAGGTAATGGCTTTTGTTTTGTGGATGTTTTGAGTGCCGGAGAGGCTATCGGGTAGTAGGTCATTTTATTCAATGGTCATTAAGGCACATTACAGTTGGGGCAGTGGTGATTTCTTGCAGATGTAGACATTTTATTTTGGCCAGTTTGAGTGGGTTACTTTGGTATGGTTAATAGTTGGTGTAGTTTATCAATTTTGTTGCTTGTGGCTTAATTCTTCTGAGAAGCCCTTGCGGCAGATGGATAGGGTAGGTTATAGGGATTTGTATTTTGATTATACATTTATAGGTGTGGGGTTTGGAGGTGTATTTGTGGCATTTGTTATGGCTGTGGTTAGTCATTATGGAAAGGTGAGGGCCAACAAGGGAAGGATGGTTCTTAGGTGCTACTCTCTTACTGAATAGTTGGAAGGATGACAGGAAGGTTTGTGATCTATGATAGGGCTGCTGTTAAGGTAGTTGGCGATTGCCCTTGTCTGGTTTTAGGGGGCATTGGGTTAACATCAGGGAGGGATTAAGGGTTTACTTTCAGTCGTTTGGCCTGTTCATCACTTTGGCTATGTATGTGGTAAGGTTTATAAGCTGGAGGGTTGAGTCAGTGGCTTGTGTGAGGGAGGATGATTGAGGGGACATGGAGTATTATTTTTACTTTTGGTGTTTGTGTAAGCTGGTGCAGGAGGTTCATTGGGGTTGTTGAGGATTATGATTTGTTTCCAGTTGCCAGTATGTAACTTACAGGGCTGATGGTGGTTGGGCTGCTAACAATGCCATGATGGTTGTTTAATCATTTCATGTTATAAAGGCTAGTTGGTTTAATGTCTGGATTGATATTGCACCTGCGTTAAAGAGATCTCATTGGTATGATGGTATGCAATTTGGTTTAATAACGAAATAGTATGGCTTGTTTTGTTGAGTTGCTAGAATGCCATGATGACTGTTGAGCTGTTTTATTGCTTGTAAGAGATAGTTAGTATAATGGCGGGATTGCTAGACAATTGGAGTTTAATGATACTATTTTGCTTGGTAGTGATGGGGGAGTCATTAGAATTGTTATTGCTCACTATTTTGGTTGGTAGTGATGGGGGAGTCATTAGAATTGTTATTGCTTTGGCATTAAGAAGAGCTCATTTGGTTATTATTGGATTGGGTGGTAAATGGGGTTGGAATGTGGCATGATGGCATGTAGTTGACTCTGTGTAGTTTTTATAATGCCCTTGAAGTCATGACAGAGCTGCCATTGGTCATGAAATGAGGATTAATTAGCTCATGTGCAGTGTAATGCTAGGTTATCTTAGCATAGGTGAAGGGTCAGTGTTTTGTTTTCAGTTGTTTCGGTAATTGTTTATTTTGTTATGTGATAGGGTTTTAGGAGTTAACTCTACCTACCTTGGGTAGTGGGGACAAGGTACACCAAATGATGTTTGGCCGGATGCTGTAATGGTTTTTAGTTTGTTGGAAGTGTGCCACAGAGAGGGAGAACAGCCTGGTCAGGCTGGTGGGCGGAGAAGAGGGGCAAGCTTGCCCTCTTCTGTTCCCCCTCTGGTGCTGGATGGTCAATTCAATAAGTTTGAAAAGGAAAGTTAGTGGTTACGCTGCTTGAGTGCATAAGTACGCGGAGGAAGCTGCTTATTTGGTTGATGGTATAATGCAATAAATGGTAATGAAAGTGAGCGGGTAGGCTGCTTGATAAGTACCAATAAATAGTAATTGAGTGAGCGGATATGCTGCTTCATAAGTAAGTGAGTGGAGTTATGGACGCTGCTTACTGATCAGGATGAGCAGGTTTACACAGTCCTGTCCTAAGATAATTTTAGATGGATGTTATTTCACCTGTATCATGTTTGGTTGAAATGAATGAATATTGATTAACATTTATGTTTATGGAAATTTAATAAAGGTTGTCAAATGTCATTCCATGTAATGTGTTTCTTGAAGAGGACCTGGACAAATGAGGTTTGGAACAGACCATTTTGTCCAGGGACATCTTCAAGGTGGGGGGGGGTTAGTTAGAGTAGTAGGAATTGGGAGAATAGGGGGAGGATAGGGTTAAATAGGAATGGGTGTGCTTTGGGAGGAAGTGAGGTAGGGCTAGGAAGGGGCTTAAAGGATGTTAGCCAAGTGTAACTGGAATAGGAGTCACATTTTGGTGTGAATTTGCTACCCACCCTCCCTTCCTCTTTTATTAGTGGGGATATGGTTATGTTTAGTTGGGACAGGGTGGAGAAGAGGGGCAGGCTTGCCCTCTTCTGCTCCCCCTCTGGTGCTGGATGATCAGTTCAATAAGTTTAAAAAGGAAAGTGAGCAGTTACGCTGCTTGATAAGTATATAAGCAAGCGGGTGAAGCTGCTTATTGGATTGATGGCATAATGTAATAAATGGTAATGGAAGTGAGCAGGTACGCTGCTTCATAAGTAAGTGAGTGGAGGTATGGATGCTGCTTACTGATCAGGATGAGCAGGTTTACACAGTCCTGTCCTAAGATAATTTTAGATGGATGTTATTTCACCTGTATCATGTTTGGTTGAAATGAATGAATACTGATTAACATTTATGTTTATGGAAATTTAATAAAGGTCGTCAAATGTCATTCGGTGTAATGTGTTTCTTGAAGAGGACCTGGACAATAAACTGTTCCTATAATGCTTATTACATTTTCTAATATTTATTAGTTAATGCACATTTTTGACTTACTTATCCTTACTGGGTGTAGCTTTTCTACAGAGTGACCTAGTAGAAAAAAAATGTAACAAATAACCAAATGGCTATGTAGAAAATTTACATTTTGGCATTTGTTAGGCATTTCAGGCAAGAAGTGATTCTTCTTCTTCTTTCGGCTGTTCCCGTTAGGGGTTGCCACAGCAGATCAAGTGATTGTTTAGCATAATTACAGAATACATTTACAATGATAATATGACATATTCCATATAATATACCAGACTGCCCATGGAATAAAGTAGTGTCTGTTTTGTTTCTTTTCAAGTACAGTCTATATCTGTTATGTGCTATTATTCAAGAAGTCACAAACTAAGATACATATTATTCACAATCAGTTATTACACCATTGCAAACCATTTTTGCATATTGAGGCATCACTGACAAGCTCATCAGTCAATGACGTCATACACTTTCTTATTCTGTGTAATTTCTGTGCATGACCCATTCACAAAGGTATTTACCATCCAATGGACAATTTTAAAAAGTTAAAACAGATTGTAAAATAAATGAACATATGTGTTGTCAGTTCAAATACTATTACTGTCTACCTTGTTTTGAGTACAGAAACCTCCTGCTGCAACCAGGGCAGTGAATTCTGCTTAGTTGTTGTTGAGGAGGAAAAGAGAGACAAAGTTACCTACTACAGCCGCATTACTTCAACCAGAAAAAATAAAAGGCCAATGCTTTATCTGGCAGAAAGCTCAACTAAAGCAGACATTGTTGTACAGGAAGTGAGCTAAGACTCTAACTACCTTGAGGCCAAGTGAGATAGTAAGAATACAAAATCTATATGACTTGTGCTTAGAAGAATAGGAAGTTGTGGCAATGGATCAAGAACTACACAGAGATCTTGCAACTTTGAGACATGAGATGATCTGGGGCTAAGATATAGTCACAGGTATATGTACATGTCTGCAAAAAAAAATGCAGTTTTGTGCAGTTTTAGACCAGAAGTGATATAATTACTAGAGAAAGAGACTTTTTCCCAGATGTATGCCTACTACGCTCATGACTCGATTCACTGAATGAAGTGGTATTACATAATTATGGCATTGTACTGGACATGACTGTTATGTCTTCTGGGACTCCAAATATGACAAGACACTATTCACATTTGAAAGAACGACTTAAGTGCCATGCAGATGAAAAGACATGCTATGATAGCAGACTCATTTCCAAAGCTGCTGTCTAGTAAATGTATATTTTCATTTTATTAAAAAAAATTAAATTGTTTTATATGCATGTATCAGTGTTGTATATTTATATCATGTGACCTAGAATAGTATAGTGTAGAGTATGTATTCAATGTTTTTAAAATCTTCATCTTTAAGCTTAAAGGGAGGAATGTGTTGTCAATATAACTTTAAATGTAACCACACAGAGAAGCATGTACGCATGCAAGGTGTCATGTGATTCTGTTGTTGCTTATTAGTTGCCACTGTTAGTAACAAGTGTGGATGCATTCATGTAGATTTTATTGTAATTGTGTCCTGCAATTAAGTCATAAACTTAAGAGAGAGAGAAATAGACCCTAACATTGCTGTGGCATTTGTTGGCCAGGAAGTTTGACTGGGCACAGAGTCCCCTTAAGGGAAGGCCCACCGGAAAAGCTCCAAATGATACACATTTTAAAAGTGTCTACATATTCTAGTGAATAGTGTAAGGAAAGCTAGCCTTTTAGAAGACATTTTGTAAAAGTTTATGCATGGTATAGAAAAGTCATTCAATAGTATTTTGAAAAGTCTGCACAGTTATGGAGACATTGCAGATAGTACAGTAAGGCACAGGTACAGATTATTGTTTTGGGCAAAGGAAGATGAGCATTATTCAATATACAGACATAAATTTCAGTAGACCACTTTCAGTGTATATATATATATACACACATACATTAATTTCAGTGGACCAGTGGCATTGTATGCTTCAGTAAGCAGTTTCATAATAAAAACATAAAATAAACATAAAGTTGCAGAAAAGCAGCATCTTTTTATGTTTTTTGTTTCTAGTCAGCAGCTGTTGTAGTAGAGTAAAAACTGATCAAAGAAGGACTATAAATGATTGCAAGTGTGACGAAGGAGATGAAGAGGAAAATACATTTCTATAGGTGAATGCAAGAAGGATGAGGCAAGTGGAAAAGTAGGGGAATAGTATTCAGTTATGGTGAGTGGGTGAGAGTAAAGTAGGGGAATAGTATTCAGTTATGGTGAGTGGGTGAGAGTAAAGTAGGGGAATAGTATTCAGTTATGGTGAGTGGGTGAGAGTAAAGTAGGGAATAGTATTCAGTTATGGTGAGTGGGTGAGAGTAAAGTAGGGGAATAGTATTCAGTTATGGTGAGTGGGTGAGAGTAAAGTAGGGGAATAGTATTCAGTTATGGTGAGTGGGTGAGAGTAAAGTAGGGGAATAGTATTCAGTTATGGTGAGTGGGTGAGAGTAAAGTAGGGGAATAGTATTCAGTTATGGTGAGTGGGTGAGAGTAAAGTAGGGGAATAGTATTCAGTTATGGTGAGTGGGTGAGAGTAAAGTAGGGGAATAGTATTCAGTTATGGTGAGTGGGTGAGAGTAAAGTAGGGGAATAGTATTCAGTTATGGTGAGTGGGTGAGAGTAAAGTAGGGGAATAGTATTCAGTTATGGTGAGTGGGTGAGAGTAAAGTAGGGGAATAGTATTCAGTTATGGTGAGTGGGTGAGAGTAAAGTAGGGGAATAGTATTCAGTTATGGTGAGTGGGTGAGAGTAAAGTAGGGGAATAGTATTCAGTTATGGTGAGTGGGTGAGACTACAGAGAAGATGGGTTGTGAGAGAGAGATAAACGAAAACTAGATGAAGGGGAGAAAGATTTATAGAATTATGGTTTATTCTGGGGTACTTATACAGGGATCGTGCAGGGGCAGAGCCAGAGATTCTGTAGGCATGACTTGACTTCTGTTTAAAATGTTTGACATGTTGTTCTATTTTTAGACTGACAAGTACGGTGCTCCATGCTTTGGTGACATAGAGAATAGACGGTCACCAGCTGTAAAGTGTGATTTAATAACATGGGGGAGGGCATTTAGATTGAATGAAATGGTCTATTTGGTTTTATGGTGAGATTAGACTTTGCAAAGATGGACAGTTTGTAGATTTAGAGAGGAGGTTATGAGTAGTTGCCAGTTCGGTGTAAGATAGTTAGTGGGGTAGTTTAAGCCATTTTAGTTGTCTGAGTATTAAGCAATGGTGAGATTTTTGTGGGTGATTTACTGCAAGCATTCCTACTTTGTGATAGCACTGTTCAAGCTTAGATAGCTGGGAGACTTGTAAGTTGGTGAAAATAGGGGCTGAGTAGAGAGAACTGTTGGGAGGAGTAGAGTAGAGGCTAAGCATTTTCTGGTTTGGTCACTGAAAAAATGTTTGATCCTACATAGAGAATCCAGTTTCTGGTGAGTTTTATTTACTTTTTGTTGGATGTGGTTGTCAAATTTTAAGTTATTCTCAATGTAAATACCAAGCATCTTAGTACATAGGACACTTTCCATTTTAGTGTTATTTGCTGAGAGAATAAAAAAAATGGTTTCTGGAGGCAGGCGTTTTGGAGTAAAAAGAAGTTTCCTTTTTTGGGGGAGGGGGTTAAGAAAAAGTTGTGAATTGGTTAGGCATCGATTAGGCAGGTCTCAATGGATAAGAAGGATTCTTGAGTGATTTGATGAGGTTGTTAACATTTTTGGTGCTACTTATGAGGGTGAAGTTGTTGACATATTGAATTATTTTGGATGATTTGGAGGCATCTTGGAGGTTATTAATGAGGATGTTGAAAATAATGTGATCAAGAAGGGAGCCTTAGGAGATGCCTTTGAAGGCTGGGTAGAAAGGGGAGAAGTCTTTGTGTCATTTTACAGATCTATTGGCAAGATAGTTGTTAAACCATGCGGTAGAGGTTTCATCAAATCCCATACCTTAGAGTTTTTGTAGGAGGATGGGGTGCCAGATTGTGTTGAGTGGTTTAGAAAGGTGTGGACGTGCAATCTGGTGGGCCCAGATTGGACACTTAAAATATATTTCTTGTGCAATGCAACCTTTCTTATGCAAATGACACAGACAGTATCTTGCACTGGATAATCACTCCTACCCTACCCACTTCCAGTCTGTCCAGGGCAAGTACCACTAGTCTAACATGGGTCAAATGGGGCACAGTAAGGACGTAATCACAGCTGAATTTTTCTTATGCTAATAAACTGAAAATTGATCTTCAGAACTGATTTATTGATTTATTGTATGTTTTGTCCCACAAAATATCACATTTTGATTACAAAATTACCACTTTGCATATCCAGAAAGGTGGAAGCTTATCTATCTGTCTGTCTATCTCTATAGATATATATGGATATATCTATTTAGATAGACATATACATAAATATATATCTATATGTCTGTCTAGCTCTAGATATATATATATATATATATATATATATATATATATATATATATATATATATATATATATATATATATATAGATATATATATATAGATATATCTATTCAGATAGACATATACATAAATATATAATAAACACAGAAGGGTGTTTCTGAGAAACAGAAGCCCAGCACTGGAGTACACAAATGGATGAGAGGAGTGGCAGTAACAGCAAAAATGGGAAGAAATATAAAAAAACTAAGCCATGGGCCATTGTATCAGATAAGCTAAAGGCAGTACATGTGGATTACCATATTGGTCAAGGCATTTACTTCACAGATTCAAAATACAGGCTGTGATTCTCATCTGTGGTCATTGTTTTTCAATAAAATACCCCATTCAGGTGTTGTTGATAAATTCTCTGAGCTAGGTGTAAATCCTTACATTACTCACTGGATTGCTGGTTGGCTCACAGACAGGACCCAAGAAGTCAGAATTGGTGAGACCACCTCCACCAAGAGATCAGAGAAAAGTGGAGTACCCAAGGAGTCTGTGCAGGGTCCACTCTTGTTTGGTATCTACTTCTTGAAAATAATTGAGAGCTATTGATTTCCTCCAAGACACCAGTATCTTGCAAGTGAGTTTAACATATACAAGTGACTGGTGTGAAAGCCATGGCCTAAAACTCAGTGCCAAAAAATGCACTGTAATGCCCTTTTGGAAACTGTCAACCCTTGTTAATTACTTCATCAATAAAATGTCCCTAAGAGCTGACCCAGTAGTAGGAGATCTGGGAACATATGTAGTCAGTAATCTGGCCTTCAACCAACACGTAACCAAGACAGTAAGAAAATCACTCTATGTTGCACGATTTATAGGTATGAGTATGGCATCCAGGTCCAAGAAAGTTAAAGTACCACTCTACTTGGCCCTTAGCAGACCTATCATGGAATACAATGCCATACCAGACACTTACAACAGTTGGAATGCCCACAAATGTTTCTCACCTGGAGAATTTAGGGCATGAATTCCCTGTCCTATATTAATCACCTAAAGGCTCTAACTCTGTATTCAGTCTCCTTTAGGCTGTGAAGAGAGATCTTTGATGTCTTACAGGGCTTCCTCAGACCCAGCCCTGATGAATTGTTGCACATGCTCAAAACAAGCAGCACCAAAAACATATAAACGGAACATGCTGAAGAGACACGTATGTTTCTGAATCCCCCCCCACTGTGGAATAGGCACACCATCCATGTAAAATAGAGTCCCGGACTCTATTCAAATAAAAACCTGACAGTTGGATGGGAAATTGTAAACAGAAATTTGTATATGGACAGAGGCAGTCAATAAAAAAAGTATTATCCTAACGTGCACACACACACACACACACACACACACACACACACACACACACACATACCCTTAGTTACCTTTTATGCAAGACTGCTCTGCTCCATCTGTTTGCATTTTTAAGTTTGTTCTGTGACCTTAGTCTTGTTTACTGCCAGTTGTGAGAAGATTGTCTTTCTGTGTTATTCCACACTTCTTTTTCCACAAGTAGAATTACTTGTAAATTCTGTATATTTGTATTTTAAACCCTGCTGGCCCATAGTCATGTAGTTTAATTCACAATGGTGGCAAAACTGTGTAATCCTGAGAGATTTTAAGTCTTGGCAATTTATTATTGCATTTTCCATAAAATTTCTTGTAAATTTCTGCATAGTCAGGTGCTTTAAACTATAATAGAAGATCAATAGTGAGAGAATTGTCTCTGCTCCAGTTTGTACTTCATTGCGTTTTTATATTCTGCTTACCTTTTACCTGCTTAAATTTGTATTCTGTGCCTGCCCTATCCCCGCTAACACATTAACGTGAAGTTTCTGAAAGAGCTCCAATATTGCCTTTATTTGATTGTATGCCTCTCTATCTAGCCTGACTAGTTTTCAGCCTTCACACCCTTACTGCTGGTGGTGTTTTATAATAAGGCTATGTCCGTGGCCTCCAACTCTTATGATAATCTGCTTTCCGAAGTGCCTCCTTCCCAGCTTTCATTGATATAGACTGTTGTATCAGATATTTATGTAATATTCCCATTGTTTTCCACGGATCCACAACACTGAGTGCCCATGTTTTCCACGGATCCACAACAAACCAGTGTTGCTCTTGAGTAAATCCCCTTTACTGCATGTTGTCTCCTGATCATTTCCCAGGAGCTCAGCAAACCTTGGAGTCCTAGCCTGCATTCAAGTAGGGCTTTACTTGTATCCAGTGTCATCCAGGCAAAGTTAAGTACATTTGATTACTTAATTGTATTAACTTATGTTTCGTGCTTTTATATGTGCATTTCACTGATGATTTTTTGTAACACAAAATGCTCTTCCTCCTGTAAGAATGTCTTGAAATTCCATTCAGAAAAAGATTTTCAGCTAGTTGTTTTAGTTTTGTGTGGTAACATTGCACTTATGGGTCTCCTACTTTTTTTTTTTTTTTTATATTAGGAGGACAGGGTTTATTCGTCTTGTGGCAGTGAGTGTTTGCTTGGTGTATTTGATTTGGAAAATACACGAAAGGACTTATAGTAAAGTCATTTTATTGGCCAGAGGGCTCAATAGTTATTTTTTGTTTTTGTTTTTTTTTTCTATGTTGCTAGAAATTTTGTGCATTTGCATGGGTTAGCAGTGTCCTGTATGGTAGCAAACACCTAGAAAGAATGGTTCATAAAAGTGTTCCCTGTAAAGCAGCAATATAGCATAAACACCTTGTGTACCAACCAGCTTAGAGCAGCTAGTTGGGAGTCAACAGGCAACACCTACAGAGTAAATTCAATTCAGTATTGTATAACCATTAAAGTTAGTAGAATTTACTGCTGCTTAGCATAATCTGATCCAGCAAAGCATCCTTATTAGCCTTGCTTGAAGTTAAAATTAAAAGAGAACATTTCCACCTGTTCATAAAAGGTTTTAAATCTGTCCCTACTAGGGGTTTGGATGTCAGTGATGCTATTCTTGAATTCAAACACTTTGTTCGAAACATTAATTTTTCCCTTATCTTTGAACAACATACTACTAGGGACAAGAATTTTAGACAGGCAAGCACATACAATCCACCTTTGCATCCACCCCTACAGGTATTTGAAGCAACATGTACTTCTGATATTTACCAACTGAGTATGGACAAAAAAAGAAAGAAACTATTTGACCTCAGGAGAAAAATAAATTTTAGACGAATTGTGTTGGGACAAAGAAATTTGAATTATGAAACCAGACAAAGGGGGAGGGGTTGTTTTAGTGAATGCCTTAGATTATTCAAGTAAAATATTAGAAATGCTTTATGATAATAGTATTTATGCCCCAGTTTCTATCAATGAGATTAATATTTCTTACAGGAAAATTGATATGATTATTGAAGAATTATTATTGGATAACAGTTTAGATCTCAAGGTAGGCGAGATTTTGCAGAATAAAAAACCTAGGCTAGCATCTTTTTTTGGCATTCCTAAGATTCACAAGAGCACTACAGACCCCCCCCCCATAGGCCTATCACTGCTTGTCAGGAATCAAAAACTTACCCTATAGCTACTTTTCTGGATTTTTCCTTAAAACATTTAACAAAAGATTATGAACATTTATTGAAAGACTCCTGGGATTTCTTGAACAGTTTGACTTCTACCAGAGTCAATTGTAAAGATTACTTTCTGACCATTGACGTGGTTGACCTTTTTTCCTGTATTCCAGTGGAGGAAGGGCTAGATATGTTTATGGAACTTTTGGGTGAGAAACAGTCCACCTGTAAGGTTGATGTAGATGTTTTAGTGGAACTTATGAGAGTAGTATTGGAACATAATTTAATTTATTTTGAAGGGGAGACATTTAAACAGATCAAGGACGTGGTTATTGGGGCAGCATGTGCCCCCATCTATGCCGATTTGGTTCTGTTGAAATGGGAAATCAGTCATGTTTTTGGTTCAGATTTTTGGAAATACATCAAACTTTACAGACGTTTCCTGGATGACATTTTTGTCATATGGAAGGCTCTGTGGAACTTGTGGTCTCTTTTATAAATTACTTAAATTCCACCACAGAATTTCTGAGGTTCACTTATAAAATGGATTCCAACAAAATAGAATATTTGGATGTTAGGATAGAGAAATTTGAGGGTAAGTTAAAATCTAAAATATATCATAAAGATAATTTTAGCAATTCATACATTCCATACTCGAGTGCACATCCCTGGAAGCAAAAAATAAGTATATTAAAGGGTCAGATGGTCAGGGCGGCCAGAATGACCTCGGACAGATGTAACTTCCTATCTGAGATTGAATTAATTTCAGATCTTTTCAGGAATAGAGGTTATCCAGAAGAATTGATAGTTGAAACAGGTTTGGAAATTATTAATGGATGGGGTGTTAAATACGCTCCTGTGTTGGGTAACACCCAACATATTTTAAAGACAAAAAATGATGCTGAAAACAACTTTGGGAGAGCATTGGTAGCTCAGTACAATAGTTTCTGTGCTGAAGTCAGAAGGATTGTAGACTCTAACTGGAAGATATTAAAATACAATCAAGAAATGGTAGACAGGGTAGGTAATTCGCCCAGCTTTGTTTACAAGATGGGTGTAAACTTGAAGAAACTATTTGAGATGAATAAAAAGGTAGTCACCAAAGATTCAAGGGTAGGGACCAAGAAATGTGGTAGGTGCTCTTATTGTAGGTACATTATTGACAAAGAGCAAATTACCTAAGAAAATAGTTTGAACAGTAGACTTACTTTTGTGAGGGGTAATTGTCAGACTAGGGGCATTGTTTACTTAGCTATTTGCAGGGATTGCCCCAGTTTTTTTATGTAGGTAAATCTAAAAGGGCATTAAGTAAAAGAATATATGAACACACTTACAACATTAGAAAGAAAAATATGAATAATGCAGTTTACAGGCACCTACAAGTTGAAACCACATACAATCGGTTTAGGTTTGGAATTCTTGAACAAGTAGCAAATGAACCTAGGGGAGGGGACTGGGAAAACTGGTTGTGTTGTAGGGAGATCTACTTGCAGATGAAATTGAACACAACCAGTTACCC
Source organism: Protopterus annectens (assembly GCF_019279795.1). Classification (NCBI taxonomy): domain Eukaryota; kingdom Metazoa; phylum Chordata; order Ceratodontiformes; family Protopteridae; genus Protopterus; species Protopterus annectens. The sequence continues at coordinate 625,770,735 of NC_056726.1, read as the reverse complement.
AGGGATTAATGATCATATTTCAGTCAAACCCTATTTAATTAAAAAAGCAAAAAGATTTTAGCCATCCACATAAGCTTATATTATTCCTCTTGGGCAACCATAATACAGGTTTAAATAACCTTGGTCAGGTTATATTAATGTATGTTTTGATTGCTGGGGTATTTTATGATTGTAAAACAATGTACAATTTTTATATATATACCCTATGAGTTTTTTTATACATTTGTTTGTGTTTTGTACATCTTGTTGTGCTGTTTAGTTCTAGAGCAATGTATGTGAATAGAAATGAAAGTCCCTTTAAGGGATTTTTGGCACCTTTTTTAAGGGAAGAGTATTGATATTGTTTTTTGTATGTATTTGTTTTTACTTGAAAAAGCCCAGTACTGCGGCTGGGTGAAAGCACTTGTATTCATCTGTGGAATAAACCATTTATTGCCTTCCGGTGCATCCAGACCATTTTTTCTAGTTATTAGTTATCAGTTTTATGGTCTGTGTTCTCCACATTTTGCTTGTTTTGTCAGGCTAATAAGTCGATACTTCCCGGGATCAGTGGTGGCTCCCCCTTTGTGAAGTGGGATAACTGTTGCTGTGCGCCATTCACTGGGCACAAAGCCTGATGCAAGGCTATTATTGAACATAGTGCTTAAGTGGGGAGCCAGTTTGTTCTGAAGTTAATGTAAAACACAGCCTGGGATGTTGTCCAGTCCCATGGATGCTGTGTTTTTGGCTTTAGAGAGTGCAGCTTTTACCTGCATAGTTGTGATTACAGGGACTCTGCATTCTTACTGCTCCTCTTTTATGGAGAGGGATGACTGTAGCAGTGCGCCATTCGGTAGGGACAAAGCCTGAGGTGAGGCTGTGAGTGAATAGGGCACACAGATGTGGTGCCAGTTCACTTTGTAAGTCATATAGAACACAGCCAGGGATATTGTTGGGTCCCATGGAAGCTGTATTCTTGGCCTTGGACAATGCAGCTTTATCCTGTGCTGCAGTAATGCTGGGTGCCTGGCATTCTTTCAGTATTGAGAATGGTCCTTTAGGGGAGGAGAGAGTCCATGTCCCAAGAAGCTCACAATGCATGCCTACTTGGACCTACTGGAGACCCTTATCATCCAACTTAACACCCTTCTCACGGGAGACTGTAATTAACCCTCTAAAGACTGTGAATCCTACACAACCTCAAGTTTGCAGGCACAAAGATTCCTGGACTTTGTAAATACAAACATCCTTGACCAAATAGTGAATACATCCAATAGAGGCTACAACATACTGGATTTCTTGCTTACAAATATGAGAGAACGCTGTACCCCCACCCCCATATATCATATTTCATGGTAAAGTCTGACCATAAAGCTGTCTCCTTTGAAATCAAACTCAATTCTGTAATCCCATTAAAACAAGTAACAGTTAGGAACAATTCCAGGGCAAATTACCTTTCATTAAGTAATGGATTGTCAAAATTCAATGGTGGTCCAAACGCAGAGAGAATCCATGACCTCCAACACCCATCCTATGTGGACAGGCTGAAATCAGTATCACTCTACTCAGTATCATACAGATTGCTCAGAGGTGACGTGTCTTGCCTACAAGGCAATATCGGACCCTGCCCTACTAGAGATGCTCCATATCCATAAGTCTAACTCCTCAGTAATTACCCACTCGATTGGCCTAAATCTAATATTTGACATCAACTAAATCTGCTGGAGAGACAGGTTTGTCGCCCAGAAGCTGCTGCATCTCTGGAATAGACTTCCCATACATATCAGAGTACCTTGCTGACCCTCTTCAAGTGCAACCTTGATGAGTGGATGGGAAACCATAAATTTGCCCCAGGGGTTCCACCACTGTCCCTCATTGTCGGAGGTGACAGGTACTGACTGAGGTTTCTTTTTTGGGATAGTCTCTTGGCTAGGTTTGTAAGGGCCCTAGGGCCATTAGCCTAGTAACCTCTTATGATCCTATGAGCCTAAAGCATTTGATACAATACCCCATTTGGACATTGTCAACAAACTTATGGAGCTAAGTATAAACCCCTTTATAAATTGCTGTATAACTAGCTGGCTTACTGACAGGACACAGGAGGTTAGAAACAGTGAAACCACCTCCACAAAGAGGCTGGTGACCAGCAGAATTCCCCAGGGCTCTGTGCTAAGCCCACTCCTCTTTAACATCTACTTCTTGGATTTCAAAGCCAATGTCAAATGTCTTTGGCTGACCAAGTTCACAAATAATTGCCAACTGGGGGCAGTCATTTACCTCATCCCCAAGATAAGAACACCCTCCAGGAAGGTCTAATACAGACACACATTTGGTGCCAAAAGCCATGGCTTAAAACCCAATACAAAGAAATGCATCATAGTACATTTTGGGAAGCCTACCATCCCAAGTAACCACATTGTCAGTAAAACACCCTTAAAAGTTGATTCCCCAAGTCAGCGATCTGGGCCCTCATACAGACAGTAACTTAGCCTTCAACCAGCATGTGTTGCTTACCTTATAAGCAAGGTTATGGCATATAAGTCCAAAGAGGTCATCATACCACTATACTTGGCTCTCAACAGGCCCATCATAGACTATAATGCCCTCTTCATGTGTACCTGACCAGACACATGCAGCAAGTGGAACGTCTACAAAGTTTGCTTACCAAAAATAATACAGGGAATAAACACAGGGTCTTGCACTGATCGCCTCAAAATCCTGTCTCTTAACTCAGTATCAAACATACCTCTGGGAAGAGACCATTGCCTAGCATACAGTGCATCCCTGAACCATGTTTTATCTGCAAAACAAACAACATCAAAACTACAAGACTAAAGACCAGATTTTGCTTGTGACATAAATAGGACGTGGTGGAAAGACAGTTATGTCTGTCAGAGAATTCCCATTCTCTGGAACAGGCTCCCCATCTATGTAAAGCAAATATCCTCCCTATCCTTATTTAAGAGTAACTTGGACCAATGGATGAGTAATCAGAAATTCACCCCTGATCTGGCTTCTGTGTCTCTGATGGACAGACGCAGTCAGTAAATTCTCACTTACATAAATCAAATTTGTGGGTCACATTTGGGTTGCACAACTGAACTTATAAGGGCCTAGTGGTCATTACTATGCACCTATGAACCTTTGAACCTTCCTCCTAACTTGATCTTCCATATAGATGCCCATGATACTTGGGACCTAAATGATTTGAGGTGCATGGTTAGGCTTGTAAGGGCTCTGGTGGTAATTAGCCTAGTAACAACCTATGAACCAATATGCAAGAGGCACTAATGTTTAACTACTCTGACCTAATAATGGCATTACTAACACAGCAAAATTGTCATCCCTGTATGCGTGTGTGTGTGTGTGTGTGTGTATGTGTGTGTGTGTGTGTGTACATGTCATATGTGTGTGTGATGTGTGCAGTGGTGGCTGGTGACTTCAAATCAAAATGGGGCTGCAGGAGACAGCTGAATGGGTGTGGCCAATAGGGAGGGGTGTGGTCAACCAGAAAGGGGCAGGGCTATGCTCAAAATCACAACTGGAACTTTAATTAAATACGGCTGAACTGGGTGCCAAACTGTCATTACAAATGTCTGATCAAGACAAAATGAAGTGTAGCAGAAAAAAATATTTCAGTGCATTGGCTACATGACAGCTTACTTAATATCTAGATGGAAACAAAAAGGTTGTGAGGCATGAAAAAATAATTACTTTTTAAAAACATTACAGGAATGCCAGTCAAAATCAAGTATTAAAGCAGCACTTAACTCAAACCACTTCTCCTTGCACTGCAGTTCTAATTATAATTTATATTCAGCTTTATAAAAGTACCAAGTAACATGCTGAAAGTAGCAATCTCTGTGATACCCTCATTTGTAAAAATGTTTCTTATCCAAAAAAGAGCTGCTGACTGACAACTATCTACTTGTTTCATGGGGAAAACATGATCAAAGTAAAAAATGATCAGCAAACAAGAAACAAGCTCAAGATAAATTGCTTAAAGTATTACTGCATGGGTTATGGACCACACATGATAGATTGGCATTCTGTTTAGTTTACGGGTAAAGCCTGCAAAGATGACTGCAAGTCTCCAACAAATGTAATGAGCTTCTGAAAATACTGTAATCCTGTCCTTTATTACAAATACTGTCATATGCATTTCAATACCTAAGGCTTATACATTATCTAGTTATGTAAATATTCTCTGCATGGCAACAACAAAATTGATTTCAGTGTTGGTAATTCTTTAACAGTATGCTTATTAAAGCTTACTTGCATATTACAATCTCAGACAAGCTTATCTGATGGGCATTAAAGTATTACTACTTAAACACAGAGCAACAGGGCACTGCAACAGCATGCATTTTCTAAATAATAAGAAGCATAAATCAACAGTATAAAAATATGACAGAAAACCAGAATATTCTGCAAAATCAAGCACAGATGAAAAGCCACTGTCGTACTTGCGTCCACTTTGGATGGGGGGACACTCTGCACACTTACACTGCATAACTACTCCTTGCCTTTCTTGGACACCTGCAGAGTCACTACATGGGGGAGTGGGGTGCAACAAGTATGTCACAATTTGAAATGTCTCTGGCTGACGGTGATGGCTCTGACACATTTGTCATACCTCTCAACCTCAGAACAAGAAATCTGGACAAAGCCATACAAAAAAGTGGGACAAAGGCTCAAAAATAAGGACAATTTTTAAATATTGCTCTTATAAACTTAGAAAGATAATAGAATAGTAGGTCTTGCATTAGTATGAATTTTAAGGGTATGAAATATGAAACTCAAATGTCTGTCATTATTTTCTAACTTCAATCTTTAATGATTTGCCACTAATTTGCCAGAAAAACACAATTTTATGAAAAAACGGACCAAAAATGTGATGCAAAAATATAAAATTGCCACACAATACAGCTGGGAACCTGTCAAAGAAGGGACACTTTTTTAATATTAGCACTGTTAACTTGAGCAGCTGACAAAATAAAAGAATCTACATGCATTTCTGAAATAAAAGTAATCTATAACTCTGATCATTACAGTTATTTATAATTGTAAACCTTCCACGTTTTATTCCAAAATTGCCATTTTGCAGCTGGATTATTAGGGGGAGAGCAACATTTTCAGCCAAAATCGGGGACAGTTGAGAGGTTTGGATATTCCTTATTCTATAAAGTGATTTATTTGCACGTACCTCTTAACCTCTTAATGCAGGAAATCTGGACAAGGCCAAATATATTGGGGGCACATACAAACAGTACTAAAACTTCCTCTTGTATGTACTTAGACAGTTGATAGAATAACAGGTCTTGCTTTAGCATGCATTTTTCTGAAGGTTATGAAGGCTGTGTCATTATTTAGTGACGTCATTCCTAAATGATTTGCCAGAAAACCACAAATTTTATGAGGAACAAACCAAAAATAAGAAGCAAAAATGTATTCATTCTGCAAAAATCTGGACAGTTGAGAGGTATAGTTCAGCCGGGGCTGTCTTTGAGTTTGCCGCCCTTCCCCCCTCACAAACTCATGGTCAAATGGAGCCTCCCCCCTGCAGCCATTCCAATGTCCCATTACTTGGCTAGTTTGCCGCATTTACCATAAACACTATAATGTGGAAACTGCTTTACTTTTGTGATGCTTTGGATTTCATTTGAAAGTTTTATTTTGCATTTTACAGCACAAACACTAATGCACAATCTGCTAAACAAAGCAATGCAGTTTCACAAAGAAAATACTTAGTATTAAAACTTCTTTGCACTTGAATCTTGCATTCGTTGAAACAGCATTGAAACCCACATTCAAAGAAAATATATTTTGCCAGTGGCAGATAAAGATTAACTTTGGGCCATTTTCAAATCATAGGCCCCTTGCACACGATACACCTTCCTGATTGTATTAAATAATATTCCTTGTATAATACAGTACAGTTGTTAGAGGGCATTTTAATTTATTGTTTTGAACATTTTCCAGTAAACAATGAAACAAAATGCATGCACCAATAATGACAAAAACTGCCCAATTCAGAACATTTCCATCATAAAAGTCTACTCAAACTTCTACAATCCACCAGTATCAGTAAATATGCACAATCTCTGAAGAAGTCAAAGTCATCTAAATAATTCCACATTAAAGAGATCTGTAACTAATGAAGAGGTTGCTGCTAGCAAACAACTTTATATGTCATTGTTTCATCTACAAATAAAGTACCTGTTGCCCCTACAGAATAAATTGCCTATGTTAAATTAAAAAAAAGATAAGCTAGTAATATTGCAATAGGGGATGGATGGCAAACTGATAACAGGTTCATAATTACTAGGTATCTTCACCAAAAAGGACTGCAGCATCCACCCCCTTTACAAAAGAGTACAGTATCAGCAATGCATCTACATACTGTGGGAGTAGAACCCACAGCCTACTGTATCAGAAGCAAGTACACTACCTGCTATGCTATTAACAATGCAAGCTGACTCAGCATAAGCAGCACTAAACTTCTGTTCCCTGCAGCTCTCAGTTCCTTGTAAAATCTACTAGACACTCAGCTGTATCTCTTAACTTTGCAGCACAAGAAATCTGGAAAAAGCCAAAATGTATTGGGGGACGACGACGACAAAAGCCCAAAAACCAGTGACGCATTTTAAACATTGTTTGTGTAATCGTGGAAAATTGCTAGAATAAAATACTGTGTTACTACCATACATTTCACTGACATGTCTTGAACCCAGGAACTTGTGGAAAACAGTCAAAGCAGCATGCTACTATGCCAACTCGGGTGTTTTTTTTAAAGAGAGGAAGACTGAAACTTAAATGGCTACTATTTAGTGAATTCAGTTCTCACCATAGCTGTCAACCTCTTAGCACAAAACACCTGGGCAAAGCCAGTAATGGGCGAATACAGCCCCCAAACATATTCAGTGAATTCACTTCTCACCATAGCTCTCAACCTTGGTACAAAAAACTTGGACGACGCCAATAATGGGGGAATACAGTCCCAAACATAGGGACAAATTTCAAATATTCTCTTATAAACTTAGAAAATTGGTAAGATAAAATATTTTGTGTTACCATGTACCTTCTGAAGAATATGAAGTCTGAAATTCAAATGTCTGTAATTTTATTATTTATTTGGAACAAAAGGCAATTTTCAGCAGAGGCCCAGGGAGAAACACTCAATACACATGTCTTTGTAACATGGGAGGACACCAGACCACCCAGAGGAAACCCATACAAACACATGGAGAACATGCAGACTCCACACAGAAGGCACCCGAGACAGGAATCAAACCAGAGAACCTCTAGCTGTGAGGCAACAATGCTACCACTGCACCACTACACCATCAACAACTACTTATTGAATTAAACATCCATTCCAGAAATCACAGATTTTATGAGGAACAGAAGAAAAATATGAGGCAAAAGTCTGCAGAGCTGTCACAGATAGTGGTGGGTAGGGAATTCAGGCTCTTGCTACCTGACTCTAAGGTACAGGGTTCAAACCTGAGGTATTCTCTACCCACCACCAGATATGAACTGGGCCATTTCACACACACACATCGTACCTGTTTCAGCTTTCTCTTCTCCTGCAATAAATCCACAGCTTTCTCCTGCAAATCCATTCACACCATCTGTAACAGCTTCAATAAACCCAGCTTTAGCTTTCTCCTCTCCTGCATTTGTGTCGGAATGCACACTTCTGGTTTCTCACAGACGTCCAGTTTCTTGGCTTGTTCCAAGACTGCTGAATCTGCTGTCTGATCCCCTTCCAGTCTATGCGGTGCTAACCGCATAGACTTCTGGGGAATCAGCAGTCTGCTTCCTTCTTCCTGAATCTGGACTGGAAAGGCAGCAGTCCAGATTCACTTTGTATGGGGGATTCCTAGGAATGTAGGACTGTACCATTGTGGTCCACAGCTGGGGGGGGGGCTGCAGTCCGATATCTTGAGCTGCCACTGGATATGTGTGTGTGTGTGTGTGTGTGTGTGTGTGTGTGTGTGCGCGTATCTCATATGGGCATTTGGGTTGCAGAAACATTGTCTTTATAAGGATATGGACAGGATAGATGCAGTTTAAGGGAGGTCACAAACAGTACAAGGTGTAAATCAGAAGTTATCTGAAAGGGGCTTAGACAAGCAGAATAAATTAAATACTGTGACAAAGCTGGAGATAATAGTGACTTCAGTGTCTCGGGGAGCTTATACAGTTAGAAAGACTACTATATGTCTAAAGAAAATAAAGATCCATGAAAACAAAAGGCACAGTGTGAAAATACTAAGTGGATAAATCTTTGTGATGCAAGGAAGTATGATTTCACAGATAAGGTGGTTGAGTGACAAAACAATCTTGCTGAAGAGTTAGTAACTTCAGAAACAGTGATTAAATTCAAGCATGCACGCAGCTAGTTCAAGGAACAGCAGTAGAAAAAATAAGATGCTTTTAAAGAATGGTCAGAAAATTACCTAGGATGAAGAGAACTGGACAGACTACAAGGGCTACGATCATCATCTTTTGTCATTATCTATGATTCTGCAATTTTATGAACTCATGAGGTCACCCACACTAAGTTAGTTGTGTGTTTTCAGTTAAATATTGCATACAGAACTGCATCCTCCACCATGGCAACATCTAACAGAAGCTAAATGACACCTGCTTCTTGCATAGTGTGCATACTTTTATGGCTTATTTTGTTTAAGGAGTAACTGCAATGCTTCCAGTCTGTAACCAAGAATCCAAAGTTATCTACAAGAAGCACTTCATGTTTCAGTGCCCTCTTGTGGATGGAATATTCTGCCTTTCCCATAGACACCCCCACCCATGTATCTGAAATTAATACACAGTGACCATACAGGAATTCCCTCCACTTGCTAGTAGTAAATGCCAGTGAACTATTATTTGCAGGCTTTAAAGGTCTGTAATGCTAGACACATCTCTTTGGCAGTAAGAATTTCATGGCACTGTAGTATTGTTAGCTTTAGTAACCCCTTCTGAAGTTTTTCTCACCCCAGTAGCTTCCTAAGTAGCAAGTTCCTCCTCCCAAAAAAGTGTACTCCTTCTACTCATAGGAGTCATTTTAGTCTCGTACCACTATACTCATGAAGGAGGTTTCTTTTGCTCTGTACTTTGCACTCCATTAAAAAGGCATACATTGTTCCATACTACCATACTATACATGGCTTCCACTTTGTATTGCACAGTCCCAGCTGCTGACATCATACTCTTATTGTATCACAGTTCTACAAAAAATAAATAAATAAAAACAACTTTTCTCACATCATCAGACATGAAGTACATCTTTGGACTATTATTTATGTAGTCATAAACAGTGCATTTTCACTACCATTCTAATCATAAGCTGTATCCTTCACATCTGGTACTGTCCTAAGTGAGAGTCTCCCTTCACTGTAGGTACCATTTCCTCGTATCTCTCTCTCCCATGCAGACAGTCTGTAGATTAGTTGTTACTTCTCTTGTGTGTTCAAAAGAGACGATAAAGCATTGTAATAGGTTCAAGACATTTATTGTACATAAACACATCAGGAGCTGTAACTGGAACATGCATTTAAGTTAACTGACTTACTTATTACGTCCATTCACGTGTACGTTCACTCTGTACAGAATGGCACTGATCTTGCACGCGCTCAGTAACTTATATGCACATGCTATCTAGCTACAGTGGCTGACTAGGTACAATACATTCAATGATCTACATTAGTATCTCTGAATAGTGTAACATTTATCACAGCGGTTAAAGTAATGCTTAAGTCAGCCTGTCATAAAACTCACTGGCCCATAACTATGGGGTTTTGGTGTGCATGGCTTTTCATATTTCAACATTCATCCTTTTATCATCAACATCTCTTCCACTGCCCTGTCTTTTGATTTTACTTTTAATCCTTCCGGTCATAATTTTCATTTGCTTCATCTTTATTTATACCAAACAAATGTAAGGAAAGTATTCTGAGTTTATAAAAGAGAATTAATTATGTCATAGTCATTAGTTTGCTATTTGTAACCCCTGCTCAGTAAACATTTCATTTTAGACTGTCATATAGTAGAACCCTGTACTAGATCACTAGACTAGCAATCTTCATAAAAATACTGTGATGCCGATTATCCCAGCAAGGCATGTGGGTGCGGAGTTGATGGGATGTCAGGGATGACATTCTTGACAGAATTCTGACAGTTATTCAAATTCTGGACTGGGTCACGGAAGCTAACTCTGCAGGAGCTTTATATCAAAATGTTTTGCAAGCTGATTTCATAGGAGAAAATTGTCACTTTGATTAGTATGATTTGCAATCTCCCATTGGAATGCCATTTCAAATGTTATGGTATCTGTCTCATTTTTACTGCAGGTTTACCTTTTGTGTATTATCTCAGAGAAACTACCTTCATGATTCATTCTCTGATACACCTTATCTTCCTCCATTCTTGACTTCAATTTGTGTATGCATACCTGCACATAATGACTTGTTAATAGATTATCAGAAGTAGCTAGTGTGCAGTATTAATATTTAAGCACCATTTCAAATGTTAAACACGGTGGAAAATTGTTTCTCTGGACTGTTGAGCTATTATGTAATGGTGTACAACACAGTAAAGATCAGCATTGTAGCGCTATATGTGTGCATATGTGTGTGTGAGTGTCACATACACATTCCTGCATTCGCAGGTGAAGGCCCTCTACACCCCTGGAAGGTTGTAGTTTACACAGTAACACACACCCTGGAAGACATTATTGCACTAAGAAAATGTGTCTGTCTATAAAAGTGTTGTGCTTTACTTACTTAATTCTTTTAAATTACTATATTACTTTTTTGATTTACCTTTAAAATGTTGATGGTTGGAATGTCACACAAACATACTTTTGCTTTCATGCACCCAAGCATGCATACACTCACACATGCAGACAGAAACATAAAGACAAACACACACACACACACACACACACACACACACACACACACACACACACACACACACACACACACACACACACACACACACACACACACACACACACACACACACACACACACACACACATGCACACACACACACACACACACACACACACACACACACACACACACACACACACACACACACACACACATGCAGACACACACACACACACACACACACACACACACATATTTTTCTTTCTTTCTTTTTTGTTTCTTTTAAATTTACAATCGCTAAACAGCAAAAGCGCTGCTTAGTGAATGTAAAATAATATCTTGATTGAACTCACACTCCTGTACTCATGCTCTCACAAACATAGACATAAGCACACAGGCACACAGGGACACACACACACACACACTTTTCTATTCTTTTTTATTTTTTAATTTTTTTTTTTTATTTTACAGTCACTAAACAGCAGAAGCATTGCTTAGGTAGGATAAAATAATGGTGGCCTTTAGCTTTCTTTCAGTCTGAACTCCATGGCAGCTTAATATGCTGCCATGATGCAGTGGACTCATTTTTTAGCAGGCATTACCTTTACATTAACACCCTGCTGGAGAATGGACATTCTGCAGTCAGAGTGGCGATGTACAGATTGCCCATTCTCTAAAACTTGTTATACATTTTGCTGTGTCATACTTGCTTTTGTGTTGCAGCTTGAAGTGTGTTGCAACTTTCAAAGCTATAAGAAAGCTTTTCTGCAGTTATGCCATGACTGTCAAATGTGTGACAACACAGTGATAGGTAAGAGCAGGGTTCTAATGTATGTATGAATCTCCCTGTAACAAGCTTGTTACAGCTAGATTCTTACGCATGGAACTCAGTATACAAAGGTTGTTTTCTCTCTCTGTTTGAGTGTAATCAGTGCACTCTATGAATTTCACACAATTTCTGTGGAATTAGGGTAGCACACACTTGATCGGCCCAACGCTGAACCCTTGCTAAACTATCTCTCCTACTAACCTTCCCTACACTTCCTGCCCTCTTGTTTCAGTCTCTCCTGCTAGAATCTTACAAGTTTTGGCAACAAATAAAATTATTGAACAAGTCTGTATTCGTGAGTGTTACTAGAGCTTTTCACTTAACCTGCAATCATTAGCCTAGGGTTTAACACCCGCTCCATTCATTACACTCACTCCGCTCCTCTCCCTGCCCCCAATTCCCACCCGCCCCCATTAGTTCTACATTTATCCTTAACCAAAAGCCACTCCCTTACTACTCCACCAATCAAGCCACACTGCAGCAACTCCCCACCTTCCAATTTTAGCACACATCCTAACCTAATTACAATCATGCCACTAGGTAATACTATTGTAATCTTCTCCTGCGCTATTCTGGCTTATATTACATCCTACCAATCAGCTACAGTCATAACTCCCAGCCTCTTCCACTGCACTCTCTCATCAACTTTCCTCAAACACCCACTGCATAATTTCATCACCCCAACCTCAAGCTACTGCCTCCCAACACATCTACTCAATCACCAATCTCCCACATCTTCTGAACACAAAATATCCACAAAATACAGTTTTTTACTGCATATATTAAACATATACTCAGCACTCTCTCTAAACTTGCTTTCAGTGGAGACCTGCACCCCGACCCTGGGCCTATAACCACCAACATCTCCACAAACCTCCTTCCAAACAACCCCCCATCACCCAAATCACAAGCAGCAAAAAGCCAAATGACCTCCTCATTATGTCTCTTAACATCAGAAGCATATGTAATAAAATCCATCAGCTCTATGCATACATAAACCTGTACTCATAAAAATAAACTAAATGTCTCAGGGTGCAGAGAGGTAAAGAATAATAAGACCAACTGAAAAAAAGGAACTGCACCAAACTTACACAACCACAACGTTTATTTGCAAAGAAATAAAAGGTAAAATAACGTTTGCGCTTTCACAACTGCTCCTGTCGCTTCATCAGACAAACTAAGCATCTCTCCAAACAGTTTATATCACATGTTAGCTATCAGCTGATAGGAATCAGATGTTCCAATTATATAATTAAGACAAGCTAATGCTATAGTTAAAGATACTATATTAAAATACATCTAAAGTTTTTTCTAAAAGCAGTCCATAAATGTGCATAAGTGAAAGTATATATAAAAAGCATCTCTAAAATGCATGTGTAAGAAAGCTTGTATACACAATATCTATAAATATAGATATATATATATATATATATATATATATATATATATATATATATATATATATATAAATAAATAAGAACATATTTACATTGAACCATATGCAGGGAGAGCTCACATTAGAAAAATCTCTCTAAAACATACTGCTATACAAAAGTAACCTCATAAAAAATAACAAAAAGTCATATTAGAGCATAAAAACTTCATAAAAGGCTCATATAAAACTCATAAAAGTATATGTTAGAGCATAGACACGTCAGAGATATATAAAAAACATATGTATATGTGTATGAGGAAAGCATATTATGCTCACATAGATAACTGTAAAAGTACTTAACGCCTGAGACAGCAAGACTTCAAAAAAGGTTTTAAAGATGTTGTGCTGTTTAGACCAGGATATCTCTCGGGGTTCAGAGAGAGGATCCATTTTTGTTCAATACTTTGTTAAATTTTCTATATCGCCTCCTCTTGCATTAAGGTGGTCAACTTGAATAAAAAAAAATTTAAAGTAATGTATGCACTCTGTTTCCTTAATATGTGTATCCAGGGCATTATTGTCTTTACTGTTGTTAATGTCCCTAATATGTTCAAGGATCCTGTCCTTGAACATTCTGTTGGTTTTACCTATATAGAATACAAAACATTTCTGACAGAAAGAAAAACAGACAACATTCATTGTTCTGCAATCAGCATAGCCATGACTTGTGATGGTAAATTGTCGCATTGGGTGTGTAAAAGTACTATTTCTATAAAGGTGTTGGCATGCAAAGCATCGTCTGCATGGAAAGGTGTCTATTTATGTCTATCTTATTGCAAAGATGGTGTTTCAAAGACTTATTATTTCTAAATGAAAAGGATGGAATATTGCCTATCTTGTCCATGAGTCCTGGCACATCATGCAATATATGCCAGTGTCTTTTAATAATGGAAGTATATTCATTTACATCACTTGAATGCTGAAAAACTACTCTAAACCTATTATTTGTCGAGGTTAAATCATGCTGATCATCATTCTGTGTGGCATCCATCAAGTATGGTTTACACCTGTTGTCTCTTTGTATTCAGGCCTCAACTATAGTGGTCTCAATATCTTCCTTTGAGTAACCGCTATCTAGGAAATGTAGTTTTACATTTTCAAGTGGCACTCTTGCTTCATCGTCTTCATTATGTAATCTTAAAACTCTATATAATTGTCCCTTCAGGACATTTTTCGCAATATGTCTCGGATGCATGCTAGTTCTATGCAGCAGGGCATTTCTCCTGGTAGGTTTCCTATATATATATATACTACTGCTAAGCTTATTCAGTTCAGATTTCCTAACTATCACATCCAAGAAATTAATCTCAGTTGTGGAGTGTTGATACGTAAATCTTACAAAATCAGTAGTAGTATGTAGATAGTTCACAAAATCAGTTAACTCGCTTATAGTGCCCTTCCACAACATAAAGATGTCATCCACAAATCGGATGTACCATAAAATATTTCCAATGAAGGGATTAACATCTGACAATAGAGAGAGCTGTTCCCAACATACCAGCGCCAGGTTGGCATAGCTATTGGCACAAGCAGTGCCCATAGCCACGCCAACCTTCTGAAGATGAAACTCATTTTCAAACACAAAGACATTGTTTTCTAAGATGATCTCTAATAAACTGCAAATAAGTTGAACCATGACATTTTCATAACATCTGTTCATAGTAAGAAAATCTCTGATCATGTTAATGCCCCATGTATTTGGTAATGATGTAAAAAGTGATTTGATTTCTATAGTAACAAAGATATATTCACTCTCAATTGTCATTATTTTATTATGTAGCCTTTCTAGGAACATTTTTGTGTCTCTCAGTATAGTATGGCATCCATCTAGTAATGTGTGGTGGTTACCCTCCACAAAAATGGAGAGTGATTCAGAGCACCACCCCGCACCTGAGACTATTGGTCTCATAGGTGGCACTTCGATGTTTTTATGTATTTTTGGGAGACCATAGATTCTTGGGACAACTGGGTTATTGGTGTTAAAATACTTAAATAAGTGTTCATCTATTAAGTTTGTCATCAGCAGATCAAAAATCAAAAAAGACACCTTTTCCATCACTGCATTTACAACAAATTTAGTGACGCATTGATAAGTATCAGTGTCTTGTAGTAAAATTCTCATCTGTCTCAAGTGTAACATCTTATCTAGTATTACTATGCCTCCACCCTTATCTGCTTGTTTAATTCCGATAGAGTGCATGTTTTTCAATTCACGTAGAGCAATGCCCTCACAACTAGACATGTTATCAAAACTATTACGTGTCTTTTCTAATTGCAACTGTCTAAAACTAGTCTCACAGACATTAATAAAAGATTGTATTCCCGGATGAATAGCTGGGACAAAAGTACTTGGTTTATTATATCATAAAATGTCAACATTGTTATGTCCCTCTGTGTCAGAAAACATATTTTATAAGGATAAACTCCTGCCAAGGAGCCTAAGGTACTTCAACATTTCAACAGGATCGACCCATTTGGCAGGGATAAAGGATAAACCTTTATTCAGTAGTCCAATTTGTTCTTTACTTAAAGTTATTGATGAGATATTTATAACCAAACCTATATTCAAGTCTGCCTTCTCTTCAGCTGCTGTGCTGTAGGTTCCAAATTCTGTTGTTTCTGTATCTTCCCTTGTCTCATTATGCTCCTTGATCGTGCTTTGAAGGGTAGTGGATTTCTCAATGTGAAATTTCCCTTGGCGTTCAGATCTAAAAAAATATTGTTGTTCGAACTTTTTTCTTCTTGGTGTTGAACCTGTGAAGTCACTGGTACACTATTAAAGGAGTCTGCCCTAGTGCCAGCTTCTCTTAGGCACATATTATTCCGTTGTTCGGGTATATTATTAGTTTTAAAACATGTAGCGGCCTTGTCAGAAGGTGCCGTTATAATAGTTGGTTCTATGCCCAACTTCCATAAGGTGGGCGTACTATCAGAGCTTCCAGACGTGGTAGCTGATTGGATATCATGATGGTTGACGTTTTCTTGAACTACAGATCTTTTTCGTTCCCTGTGCCAGAAAAAGACATTATTATGTTCAAAATCATGCTTGTCTCGCTGCAATTTCTTTAGTTAAGTTTGTTGCAGTTTTCTTTCATAGGAGGTGATATTTTCTTGCAGCTGATCCATCTTATCAGTTGAAATGTCAGGCGAAAAACTGTTGGAAATTTTCTTTTCCATCGTGATAACATCAGCTTTAAGCTCATCTTACATAGGTAAAAAGAAGTCAATCAGTAATTCTACATATTTAGAACTAAATTGTGGATTCAGTTCCTGCCATTTACGAGGTAACACAGGGTAGGTGTCTCCATAGCTGGGCATGTTTAAGATTCTCAAGCCTCGAGGAATAATCTTATGTTCAAGAGATGCCTGCGTTGCTATTGTATCCTTTTGTACTTATACATCTTGTTTTCAAGGTCCCTGTAGTGTTTCAAAAATTCAGGTACCTTTGTGCTAATGGAGAGATCATGATCCATTATATGGGCAGAATTAATGTCAAGTAATGGATTATCCTGTACATCCAAAATTCGTAGGAAACTATCATTAGTAGCTTTTGTAGCTCCTTCATGAGTTAGAACATTCATGTTGATGTGGTGTGCCCCTTGATGCCGAATAACAACAAAGGAAATAAAAATAAACTAAACGGCTCAGGGTGCAGAGAGGTGCAGAATAACAAGAGCAACTGAAAAAAAGGAACTGCACCAAACTTACACAACCACAATGTTTATTTGCAAAGTTGCAAAAAATAAAAGGTAAAATAATGTTAGCGCTTTCACGACTGCTCCTGTTGCTTCATCAGACAAACTAAGCATCTCTCCAACCAGTTTATATCACCTTAGCTATCAGCTGATAGGAATCACATGTTCCAATTATATAATTAAGACAAGCTAATGCTATAGTTAAATGTTGATGTTGTTGTGTCTTTCGGCTTTTCCCGGTTAGGGGTCGCCACAGCGGAACTCCGGTCCGCTAATGATTGGCAGTAGATTTTTTACATGCCAAGTTGCTGGCCCTGATGCACAACCTTCAACGAACGTATGCCCATTCACGCATGTCTCCACACAGAAGACACTCTAGCTGAGAATCGAACAGGACAACGTCTTACTGTGAGGCGACAATGCTACCGCAGCACCACCACTGCAGTCATACTATAGTTAAATGTACTATAGTACAATAAATCTAAAGTTTTTTCTAAAAGCAGTCCATAAATGTGCATAAGTGAAAGTAACTTTAACTTGTATAAATCTTTTTCCACAACAAAGAGCCCAGTCTTGAGGGCAATTATGTCCACAGAGGTGGCTAAGTTGTCAGAGTCCCCAGAAGGTTGCATCCTACAACCAACTAATGGATTAACAGTCTTAGTTACATTCATTAAAAAAACTTGCAATACTTCTTCCAACAGGGTTAACATTAACAGAGTCAGTATCAATCTCAGTTATTTCATCAGCCATAACTGTGAGCCTTGTGGTAGTATGAATCAACACAACTAATAAAACTACAAAAACTACTACCACTATAAAAGGCTCACTTACTGTGTCCAAAGTAAAAATTCCAGCAACAAACGAATAGGAAGACATAGAGACAACTGATATATCCAGTTCAAAACTTTTACTGCAGTGCAACAAAAAACACAAGCGCTTTCACCAAACAGGCATAATCAGGTGTATTACAAAAGCACTAACAAACACACCCCTATTTATACATCAGATGTCACATGATACAAATTCAAATTTAAAACCACAAATTTAAAGACACAACACGTATAAAAGACAATATAAATTAAATTTAAAAACATACATAAATAATGCATGCTAAAACTATACTTCAGTACTAATAACTACCTTCTTAGGGGGTCTCTTCTTTAATTTGGGTACTAATGGAACTGATTCATTAAGCCCATGTCCTAGGTCAGCCCTAAACCTCACTATCCATGAGGATTCCAAATCCTCAGTCTTAGCACGTATATCACCCCGCCTCACATTCTCATAAACCCTAGCAATTACTAAAAGAACATATCCACCGTATGAATAAAGGTAATGTGGTTAGTGCATTAGCAAAGCATGTTTTGAGTACTGACTCTAGTCATGATTTTAAATTTTTAGTAATTGCTAGGGATATATTTATAGATATTTTGTATACAAGCTTTCTTACACGTATCTTAGAGATGCTTTTTTATATATACTTTCACTTATACACATTTATGGACTGCTTTTAGAAAAACTTTAGATGTATTTTACTATAGTACCTTTAACTATAGCATTAGCTTGTCTAAATTATATAATTGGAACATCTGATTCCTATCAGCGGATAGCTAACATGTGATATAAACTGGTTGGAGAGATGCTTAGTTTGTCAGATGAAGCGACAGGAGCAGTCGTGAAAATGCTAACGTTAGTTTACCTTTCATTTCTTTGCAAATAAATATTGTTGTTGTGTAAGTTTGGTGCAGTTCCTTTTTTCAGATAAACCTGTACTTCCCTGACATCCTTATCCTAACTGAATCCTGGCAAAAATCTCACATCAAAAGTAAGGAAGTGCTCCCACCAGGATATAACATTCTCCGTAAAGACAGAATATCCAGAAAAGGAGGAGGTGTGGCAGTGCTGTTTAAATACAACCTCAATATCCAACCTCTCACCATATCAGCTCCCCAGATTGACAAGGAAGAAATTTTTATACCACCCTCAAATTAAACCCTAAGAAAGCAATCAACATTATAGGGTGCTATTTCCCACCAGGCCAAAATATACCTCCCCTTGAAAACCTACTAAACTGGGCCAATCTCTCCCTGCCCCAAGAAACTATTATCCTTGGAGACTTTAACATCAACTGGCTATCCTGCAACAGCAACCACCCAACCCTCCACCTAAATATCCATGGTTTCTCACAACTAATACAAGCCCCTACTAGGATCAATAAAAACCCTAATAACCACACTACTGTTGAGTGGGTCGTAGTCAACAAAGTCCCTCACACCTACCTGGCAGGCTGTTTACCTGACTCCCTCAGTGACCATTCCCCAACCTTCCTACTAAGACATCACGTAAATGATAGCAAACCCATTACCCACAGACTTATTTGCAACAAAGCTAACTTCAACCCCAACTACTTCACCTCCTCCCTCCAGAAAATAAACTGGTCATCTCTAAGGTACCTCAACCTAGATGAGGCAGTCCAATTCTTTAACAGCACCTTCCTCAATATCCTTAACTCCCATGCCTCCCTCAGAAACACCAGAATCAGAACTAAGAGCTCCCCCTGGCTACAAAACACCTCCAGAGGACTAATGCAAACTAGGGATAAAACATGGGAACGCTGGTGCATAACTAAGAAACCCTCAGATAGGCAACTCATCCTTGAACCACATAACAAGATCAAAAAGCAAGTAAAAGCAGACAAAGCCTTTTTCTATCAGACATCCCTAAATTCTTCCCAAAGCAACCCCAAGAAATTCTGGTCCACAATTAACACTACTCTTTGTCCAGGAAAAGTAAGCACCCCCCCCAGCCTACCACCCCTATCTCCACCAGTAGTATTGCTGATTCGTTCAACAATCACTTCACAGAATCCATACAATCCCTAACCGAAAAACACTTCCCTACACCAACTCCCTCCACACCCAATCCAAATCCACCCTCCCTGCCTTCTTTCTCTCCATGGTACCCACCCGCTACATATAAAGACTCCTGACAAAACTAAAACCCACAAAACTAGCAGCCAACAACCTGCCCATTGAATACCTAAAGATATCAGCTGATGTCATAGCTTACCCTATTTCCATACTAATCAACCGCTCCATATCTGACTCCAACTTACCCATGCTATGGGAAATATTCCACATCATTCCCCTCCACAGAGGTGGCCCCTCCACCGACCTCTCCAACTACTGCCCCATAGCCATCCTCTCCAAGATATTCGAAAAATGCATCAACTTACAGGTCTCCAAATTCCTCAACAATAACCTCCTCTCCAGTACTCAGCATGATTTCAGACCACACCACAGCACAACAGCTGCACTCCTCCCCTTCACTAACACTATCCTCTATCACAAAAACAAAGGCCTCCTCTCCTCTGCTGTATTTCTGAATCTATCTAAGGCCTTTGACATTGTGTCACACAGTCTACTTCTCTCTGCTTTCTCCAACCTCTCCTTCTCCACACCAGACACAAACTGGTTCCACAGTTATGTACAAGGCCGCCAGCAATCACTTGTCTGGGAAAACAATCTATCCCCTCGCCGCCCTATTACTCTTGGGTTCCCAAGGCTCCATACTTGGCCCCCTTCTTTTCTCCATTTTCACCAGCAACCTACACACTGCCACCAAACATGCCTCCCTCATACAGTATGCAGATGATTCCACCCTCATCTGCTCAGCCCCAACTCTAACAGAACTCTAACAGATCACCCAAGAATCATTCTCCTTAGTTGAAAGCTGGCTATATAATGCCCAGCTTCTCCTCAATTTAAACAAGACCAAACTCCTTATCTTCCTACCCTCCAAATCTACACCAAACACCCCCCACTTCACAATACACCTCCATTTCACCAACAGTCCACACAAATCTACTTGGAGTACAGATAGACAATAATCTCAAATTTGACACCCACATATCACTAACAATAAAGAAAGTTCCCCAAAAACTGGGTGCCTTATATAGAAATCGCCAATACCTCACCAAACCAGCAAGAATCTCAGTCACCAAATCCCAACTAATCTCCACCCTACTCTACGCATCACCCATACTTACAAATCTTAGACAGTCAGACCTAAATAAATTCAAAGCCTGCTACAATAAAATTGCAGAATTTGCCACTGATGCCTCCTACCGCGGCCACCACTGTGTCTCTCTTAGACACCTTGACTGGCTCGAGCTCCCACAACTCCTTCACCTAACTCAACTCAACTCAACTCAACTCACCTTTGCTCATAAAGTAGTAAACCACCCTCTCAGAATCCCATCTCTCCACACAATTCTCGTACCCTACCACTCTTCCAGGCTTCTACGCTCCTGCAACAAAAATCTACTCCAGGTTACCAAAGCCAAAAACTCAGCTGGTAAAACACTATTTTCCTGCGCCATATCCAAACTCTGGAAGAACCTTTCCACTTCTATAACTACCCTTCTGTCCTGCAGTCTCTTCAAGACTGCACTTAAATTGCACCTAAATTCTCATTGGCTTTGTCCTTGTCCAAACCCCGACTAAACCCCCCTACCACCTTCTACCTGGTGTAGATAGAGCATCCCCTATATCATTATAAAACTGAACCAAAGATTACTCACTGCTAGTTAATCCTTCCAGGATTTAGTAATTCTTGTCTATTATTACTGGTATCTTGTTACTGTTAAATAATTGTTGTACTGTTACTGTGAAATAATTGTTTTACTGTGTTTTACTCCTTCTGTTGATGTGTAACTAGAGCTACTACTTAATGGTACCAAATGTGCTCCTGTATATTTTTCCATGTCATGATCACCTATACTGTATACATACCTGATTCTTATTGTACACCATTTATTACTGTCACTCTGTGGTGCTTTTTTCCCCAGGCCTCCACTGAAAAAGGATCTGTGTCCAGTCGGAATTTCCCGGTAAACAAGTATGTATAAATAAATAAATAAATAAATAAAAATTTTAGAGTGGTGGTTTGAACAACAAGTTTTTGAAGATCGGATGGATTCTTGTAGCATGTTCGAAGATCATAACTGCAGTCCTCACATCAGCAAGAATTGAAATTTGTTTATGTAGAAATATAAATTCTAACTCCAAAACTGCAGTATCTCAGTGTATTCACTCTTCTACAAGGTAAAGCTTTGTCAGTGTTAACATGTACAAGTATTGGAAGCGTGGGAGCTCACGCAACTTGTCCCCTACAAAAAAATCTTTAAATGTTGAACAGCAACTTTCAAAGTTTGCTTTTACTTGTGATGAATTGCATTTGAATATTTGTAGTTTTGAGACTTGCATTACTGAGTTTCAAACTTCCAGTTGGGAGCAAGGTGAGAAAATTGATTTATTTTACTTTTGGTTTGTAAAGTTCATTTAGCTTCAGAAAAAAGTTGAAACATAGAAAGAGGTAGGGAAAATGTAGCTATAAGCTGAGATAAATGAAAAGGGTGGATAATTTCTAAACAGAAAGGTTTTTGTTGTATAAATATTTTATTTGGCTTGCATTTGTATTTGTTTGTATTTGTTTCCTGAGAATGAATTCCAGAAATGTAATTATTTTTTTTTATCTTGAACAACAAAAGTAGTTGCACAGGAACTGTGAATGTTATTATATTTTTGTGAGTTTTGGGGAGGGGTATGGATAACTGGGTATTTAAGAAAGATGGAATTGTATGGGAAAATGGACAAAGGAAGTTTTTAAGTAACTATGTTTGAATTAGACATTTGAAATTAAAAAGTTAGCCCACAACCCTATAGAAACATTAGGGGTTGCCACAGCGGATCAACTGTCCGCCTATGATTGGCAATGGAGTTTTATGGTGTTGAATTGCCAGCCCGACGCCCAACCTTTCACAGAAGGCAATTTTGATAACTAGATAATTGCACCAAATTGACTGAAATATTTAAAAGAGCAAAATATGTATGTTTATGTGTTAGAAAAATAAATAAATGGTGGTACCAGGCATGTACACTACTGGAAATATAATTGGAACAATCTCAGGACTATATCAAGCCACAAATGTAAATAACAAGAAGAAGTTTTGGTGATGAGAAATAGGCACTAGGACATTCTTTAGTTTTACAAAATGCTAACAGTGTTAGAAACTTCCGGATGATTTGAAGCAGAATTAAGCAGAAGGAAAACATTTATGCAGCTAATATTCACAGGGACAGAGGAAAGTGACAGTAAGCATTGGGAAAGTAACATAATGTTTACTATATTTGTAACAATGCTACTATTAAATATTTTAATCAGCCTTTGTATATACCTTATCACTTATATTTGAGGTAGCTCTATATTCAGTGAACACTTATATAGCAAACAAAAGGAAGAAGAGAAGAAATGCTAAACAATTGTATAACTGAATTTGTGACTTATTTGATTATTTGCAGTGTTCAGTAAAGTGCCCTAAACATCTGATGTCTGCCTTTTTTCTAATAAATGTTGACAGATCTTTAACATCTACCAAAGTGACTACCAAACCATGAAGATGAGATCTTTGTTTGTGTATTAAATTAGAAGTAATGGAATATGTATCTACCTGCCTTCTGAAGGTATAGAACCAAAAATGTCTTCTCTTCTTCCATCATACTAGAGAGATAACCATGCAGTCTGCCGAACCATTTATACTGATTTTACATACCTTTTTATTCTGTGCTTTGAAATATTGTATACTTGTGGATGTGAGGTAAACCTTTCAACATAATCACCCATAGAGTACACTCATAAAACAGTACTGTAAATATGAGATTACTTTATGTCTCTCATAAAAATGCATCTCCCAGTGCTAGTATTAAATTTGAGCAACATATTTACATCAGCACTCCTGATGCAGTGATTTGTTATGGTTATCATAGTTTGCTATCATACTGAAAGAAGTGGTTTCTGTCACCTGTTTGGTAAAGCTTTTAAGACTGCTAAAAACAAAAAAAATGCAATAAATAAATAAATATAAAATAAATTGCATATTGCAGAAGCTTGAAGCAGCATGCAGCTGTCATAGTTAGATTTTGTTAGTGATATAAATTCTTGTTTTTGTTAAAATGAATCATTTGGTGCTTTGTATAAACCTTTTTTTCTATTTTGAAAGCACAACAACTGTTATCAGGCCATAATGTCTCTAGCTGCTTTATCGGGACTTAATGTCTCCAGTTGCTTTACTAGCAAAACATTTTCTGTATAATTTACTGTTCTCTGTTCTGTCTCTTCTAATAACAAATTATTATTATTTTTCATCAGCAAAATCAAGATAAACCTCCTTCCAGCTTGGATTTCTATCTGTTCATATGATGCAATGGGTCACACAGACCGCTTCATATAGCAATTTATTTTAAACATCATTGCTGTCCATGAATAAGACAGCTTTGCCTATGGGAAACCCCATACAACAGTAGTTTCTTTCCACATGGTTTGTAATGGGAAACAGTGGAACTGCTTACATGGTAATTCTGTTTCCAGATAATAGACGTGATTTATTGCTGAAGAGAACTGCCTGCACAAGGCCTGCATCAGGCTGGGTAAATGCCTTTCCTGCATTTTTATGCTTAATTATGTTAGCATGGGTTTAACATTTCATTAGATTTACAATGATTTGTTACAAGTATAAAAATGGTAGCTCACAGCATATACGTGAATCTTGAGAACTGATGATCACTGAGTTTTATGCAGCATGGAAAACTAATCTTCACCCATGTGGTAGATTTTCTGTGTAGTTTAGCAAGAAATGTAGTCTTCTGTACTGTTCTTCCTTTGGCAAAGCCAAGGATGTTTAGGCATCTAGCTTGCACTTGGGATACTTAACTTTTGTACTGTATACAGCATAGCTTGCTCTCACCTATCACTGACGAAAATCGGAAAATAAGACAGCAACAACACAGACAAGTCAGGGTTAGATAGAAAACATTTATGATGTCACTGTTTTGAATCATCTTCTGATAATGCTATTAGACAGATAGGTGAGTTTCTTATAAGTTCATAGGTGATTAGTAGGCGAATGGCACAAGAGCCTTTACAAACCTATCCAGTAATACCCAGGATATGACAGTATTGTATCTTAATTCCCCAGATATGGGATGGTGTAGTATCAAGGTAGTGTATCTTGGGTGTTGGAGCCCTGAGTCATTTTACAGACTGCCTCTGTTCATAACGCTCATGGGCAGCACCCCTGGAATGAATTTACAGTTCCACATCCATTTATCCAAATTCCTTTTGAAGAGAGTGAGGGACGCACTTTGTTTTCAGAAGATTGGAAGTTTGTTCCATAGATGAGGTAGCCTTTGAGATATTACTTTGTCTTTCCAGTAAGTTCTGTTAAAGTCATAAATAAGGTTCAGGTCCATGGAGCGTTTTACCCGTGCATAATATTTCTTGTGAATTAGTAACATTTTCATCAGTGCTGGATCAGAGAATGCCTTGTACTTTTGGCATAAGTTCCCTCTCAATGAGCAATATGAGATGGAGTAAAGGGATAGGGCCTATAGTTGGTCTGTAAATGATGTGTCTTACGCTTTGTATTTTTTTTTTCATGAGAAACCTCTGGGGGCACAACAATTGGTGTAGGTGCCTGGTTAGATACATGTAGAAGGGAGCATTGTACTTAATTCTGGGCCTGATAAGGCCTGAAAACAATGGCACTTTGACTTCCTTTGACCTTGATTCCATGCCTTTACTTATACGTTGTGCCACATATAAGGATTTCATCACTACTGTAGCTACCTGGTGGTTAGAGTTTAGGTTGTTAACAACACACAAACTAATATACATTTTTTGCACATAGACACACACACACACACACACACACACACACACACACACACACACACACACACACGGAGAATTGCAAAATGCAACAACTAACTCTTTCCAGAACTTAAAAACTACTTACCCTCATAACAGAAACGGGATGATATAAAACCAAACTAGGTGAGGGACTACGCCACCCACATCCCCCAACTATATATACTAACTCCAGGATTGCACTAGAGCAGGGATAAGAGCATATACCTTTTACTTACATTACAGTAATGTACACACTGCCATTACTGCCAGGAGCACACAAAACATCTGCCATATTATTTAGATACTTCCCATAAAAAATATAAAGAGACATACCCACATTTAGAAACCAACGACAGGGTGTAGAAGTGGAAAAAACACCAACATAAAACCAAAAGTCCACTCAGGAGCCAATATACTACAACCCAAAGTAGAATTTATTAATAAGCAGTCCACGATAAAACAAGTAAATCCACGGTCAAGCGCTTTCGTCAACTGACTTCTTCAGAACAATAACACAAAACTTTCATCAACTTTTATATGAAAAATAATTAATTCAATTAACAACAATTAAGTTTTAAAATGACAGTATTGGATTTTAAAAGACATTGCCTAAATTTATAAAGCTGTATACCATCTGCAAGGATCAAATCAGTACTGCAAGAATCTATTGGGTGAAATAAATAAACTCCAAGAAAAACATATAGTGGGAAAAACATACATAATTCATAACTTATAACACAACAAATAATAATACTTGTTTTATCGTGGACTGTTTATTAATAAATTCTACTTTGGGTTGTAGTATATTGGCTCCTGAGTGGACTTTTGGTTTCACATTTAGAAACACTACAACACTATTTTCTACACTACTATCAGTATTCTGACAGTCAAAACTATAAGTTACAGTAATTTTTTTTATCAAAAGCAACTCACAGGTGAAGGGAAACACACATCACGTCTATAGCTTAAAATTCAGTACTTTGAAATTCAACACTGTAAGCTTTCAGTATAATGAGACTCAGTCAAATGAGTTTTCAGTATTTTGAAAACTAAGTGTTGTGGTCTCAGTCAAATGAAATTCAGAATTTTGAGTTTTCAGTCTTGTGAAGTAGACCCCTATATATATAGATATATATATGTGGGTCCCCTTCAAAACATCTAAAACCCATAACATCTAATTTCATAAAATGGAGACCAGAACATCTAACACCCAAAACATCTAAAACCCATATCATTGAATTTCATAACATCTTACACTACAAATAACATGAAAATATCATCCCCTCCACAGATAACACCACCAAACTGCAAAACACACTTTTACTACGTTTCTGCAGGGGAGCTTGATATGATGGGATTAGGAAATTAATGTTTTCCCACTGTAGTATGACCTTGGAGTTGGTATATTTAATTTATGGGGGGTGTGGGGTGGAGCCTCCCACATTGGGGCACAGGGCTGCTTGCCCCCCCCCCCCTGCAAAAATGTAGTAAAAAGTGTTCCAAAAAATGTTATGGGTTTTAGATGTTTTGAAGTAGACCTATATATATATATATATATATATATATATATATATATATATATATATATATATATATATATATATATATATAAAACACACACACACACAGAGACACACACATATTCCTATCATTGCATCAATCAAATAAATGATTAACCTCTAAAATGTTGACCCCAAAAGGTCAAAACAAAGAAAAAAAATGAAAAAAAAATTAAACAAGCTTTATGGTGGGAGGCAAGGGCCTTGCACAGCCCACACCACCTGGTAATTATATATACCTACTCCAAGATCCCACTATAATGAGCAAAGGACTAAAATCCACTGCCCACTGTATTGCAGTTTCAGACATGGCACTGGCATTTTCCCCTTGCACTAGGATGGGGTGTCAATGGACCCAGGTAATTAGAGAGCCATAATTGTAACCAGCCTCATCTATAAGACTATGGTTCATAGATTTGTAGCTGTATACTGGGCTAATGGCCACCAGGACTCTTATAAGTCTAGCTGTGCAACCCAGATGTGACCCACAAATTTGATGTATACAGGGGGTGATTTACTGACTGCCTCTGTCCATTAGAGACATAAACACCAGACCAAGAATGAATTTCCAATTACCCATCCATTGGTCCAAGTTTTTCTAAAATAGGGTTAGGAAGAAACTCTGCTTCAAATGGTTGGGGTCTCTGTTCCAGAAAATGGGAATTATCTGAGAAAAATATGTGTTCTCCAACATGTCCTATTTATGTCACAAGCAAAATTTAGTAGTTCAGATGCTGTTTGTTTTGTGAATGTGCAAAGGGTTCATCAAACAGGGTTCAGGGTGGCCTTGTATGGCAGGCAATGATCACATCTCAGAAGTCTGTATGAGGCCAAGTAAAGAAGCAGGGCTTTGAGGCAATCAGTGTAGGACATTGTGTTTATTCCCTCAATTATGTTTTTAAAGAACCTTTGAAGATGTTCCAGTTGCTGCGCATGTCTGGTCAGGTACATACCAAAGGGGGTATTATACTCTATGATGGATCTGATGATTGTCAGGCCCCAGTAGCCTAATGGATAAGGCATGGGACTCCTAAGCCAAGGATTGTGGGTTCAAGTCCCATCTGGGGTGATATAATCTTGATACAGATGAAGCTTTTTTTGGCTGGGCTTATATAGGTCCCAAAGCTGATAGCCTAGTACCTACCTATGAACCTATGAGGACCAGACACAGTGGTATGATGACCTCTCTTGACCTATATGCCATACCCTTGCTTATAAGTTGAGCAACATAGATGGACTTTCTTACTACCTTGGGCACATGTTGGTCGAAAGCTAATTTACTGTCTGCATGAATTCATAGATCCATAACTAATAAATCAACTTTTAGGGGTGTTTTATTGATGACATATTTACTTAGGTGGCAAACTTTCCAAAAGGTACTTTAATGCAATTTGTGATACTGAGTTTTAAGCTATGGCTTTTGCACTAAAGATTTGTCTGTGTTAGACCTTCCTGAAGGGTTTTCTCATCTTGGGGGTGGGGGTTCAGTGACTGCTCCCAGCTTGCAATCATCTGTGAACTTGAATAGCTAGAAGAAGTAGATTCCAAAGAGGAGTGGGCCTAGTACAGAGCCCTGTGGGACTCTGCTGATGACTGGTCTCCTTGTGGAGGTGGCCTCACTAATTCAAACCTCTTCGGCCCTATCAGTGAGCCAGCTAGCTATCCAGTGATTTATAAAGGGGTTTATTTCTAGTTCTGTACGTCTGTTGACTACTCCCGAGTGGGGCAGTGTATCAAATGCTTTAGCTAGATCTAGGTAGGCAGTATGAACAGTTTTATCCTTTTCCATTGCCTTTGTTACACTTTCAAAGAAATCCACTAAATTCAGGAAGCATGACCTGCCTTTGACAAACATAAACTGGGTTGAGTCCAGTGTCTGGTGGTCTCTTATGTCCTTATTAATAATTTCCATGATAATTCTTTCCATGGCTTTTCAAATAAGACTAGTCAGACTAATGGGTCTGTAGTTTCCAGGATCTGTTGAAGGTCCTCCTTTATGAAGGGGAAGAAATAGCCAGGGAATTGTTATGGCTAGGCTGATAGCCTAGTACCATCTTATGAACCATCACAGTCCTCCACTGACATGGCGCAAAGCCTGTTTTAAGACTATAGTTAAATAGTGACTCCAGGGGTCCGGATAAGTCATATGTCAGACTGTTCAGAATATATCCCAGGATGTTATCAGGGCCCATTGAAGCTGTATTCTTGCCTTTAGCAAGCGCAGTCAGTGCATGTTCCCTAGTTATATTGGCAAGGTTATGTTTGAGGTCATTTTGGGGGATGGTTGGAAGGGATGGAGGATACAGCTGGAACTGAATTTGTCCACTAACAGGTTCACTACATTGCCAGACTCAGTGAATGCGGCACGAGTAATCTCCAGTTCAGGACATTGTGGTGTGCTGCACTTGAGGTTTCTAGCATAGCTGAAGAAGGCCTTATGATTATCTTTCACCTGGAAGGCTAGCTTGACATCAAAGTTGGCTTTGTTTGACCTAATTAACCCTCTTAGTTGCCTATTTAGTTTGAGAGAGCTTTTATGTGTATGGGAATTACCCCTGATTTTTGCCATAATATTTTTTCCTTTGTTGTATAGCCTGTTTAATTTGAGATGCCACCAGGGCAGTTTGTTCTGGATCTAGTCCTGGGCTTACTTCTCGTAGGTACAGCAGTCTATATGCAGCCACTAACTTGGTTGTTCAAAGTTTCTGAGAGCAATTCAACATAGGCTCCTGTCTTCTTGGGGTTTGGAGGGGCATTGAATTTTTACAAACCTTCACTTAATAAAAGGTAATTTGTCTTGGAATAGTGCCTAACTGTTACTAGTTTTGATGGAATTACAGAGTTGATTTTGATTTGGAAGGAGACAGTTTTATGGCTGGATCTTACCAGGAAGGATGAGACATTGGGGGAGGGGGTGTGTGCAACATTCTCCCATATTTGTGAGCATGAGGTCCAGAATATTAGAGCCTCCAGTGGGTGTATTCAATATCTGGACAAGTGTGTTTGTATTTTTGAAGTCCAGGAATTTCTATGCCTCTGGATTTGAGGCAGTGTAGGATTCCCAGTCGATAGAGGGTATAATTAAAGTCTCTCATGAGTAGTGTGTTAGGTTGAATGGTAAATATCGCTAGTAGGTTCAAGTATGCATTGTGAGTTTCATAGGACATGGTAGGTGACTTGAAGCTGACTAGGATATGGTAGAGATTTTGTCTATGTTGACCTACATGTGGAGAAACTCCAGCATGTCATCCTGTTTGACCACCCTATAGGTATGCTTGTGTTGAGACATATTGAGATGCCTCCACCTTTAGCCCTTGTCTGTGCAGCTACTGGTTTAAAAGTGTGGAAAGCAATTAAACCTTGCATTGCTGTAGTACTCTCTGCCCCATTAAACCATGTCCTAGTATCTGCACGTATTCTATATTCATAAGTGTGAGGAGGGCTTGTGTATTTTAGGCTCCTGGTAATGAACAGTAACACCCTGAGATTTAGTTGAGTTATTTTTGCTATGTTGGTAGGTTTGTCAATTTGACATGGCTTTAAAAAGACATTATGAGAGTGAATAACATTTTAACCAGTATTTGAAAGCCTAGAGGGAACAGGTGCAGACCATCCTTGGCAAAGCAGCTTGGTCTGTTAACCATGTCCTCCCAAGATGACAAATATTGGATCACCTTAGAATGACACCAGAAAGACAAACAGTTGCTGAAATCAATCATTTTTTGCTCATATTATGGTATCATCCTTGGTGATGGTAATACGCTGCTCAGTGTTAGGCTCATACCAGACTGAAACATAGATTGAAAGCTCCATAAAGGATCGGGATAGTCTGAAAGCTCCATGGAAAGAATCATTATACAGTTAATAAAGAAGGACATAGGTAACCTACAAACTTTCTTCTCAAGTCACTTTGAATTCATCAAGTGCAGATCCTGCTTACATAACATGGCTGGCTTCTTCAAGAAGGTTGCTGAAGCAGTGGATGATGGTAAAGCAGTACACAACATGTATCTAGACCACGCAAAGGTATATGACACCATCCCATACTCAGGTATCGTAGATAAACTCTCCCAGCTAAATGCAAATCCCAATGTAACTCATAGCAAACCCAAATGGCTCACAAATTGAACACAGAAAATTAGGGTGGGTGGCTGTATATCCTCCAAAAGACATGTTACTAGCAGTGTACCCCAGTGTTCAGTCCTTGGGCCATGTGTCTTTGGCATTTATTTCTCAGACATCAAAACAAATATTAAGGTTTATTGCTGATCACATGCGTGAATGGGCGTACCTTTGTTGAAGGTTGTGCGTCAGAGCTGGCAACTCGGCACGTAAAAATCTACTTCCAATCATGAGCGGACCGGAGTTCCGCAGTGGCAACCCCTAACCGGGAAAAAGCCGAAAGACACAACAACAACATTGCTGATCAGGTTTTCAGATGATTGCAAACTTGCTGCTATTGGTATCTCTTCAAAGGGCACCAACATCCTCCAAGAAAGCCTTTTCCAATCAAATAGGCAGTGTCAAAATCATGGACTAAAACTAAATGCCAAGAAATGTAAAATCATATCCTTCTGTATGCATAACTTCCTTTATATCTTATCACATCGACAACACCCTTGTGAAAGTTGATATGGTAGTCAGAAATCTGGGAACCTATGTAAAAGACAAACTGCTCTTTGATTACCACATATCCACTATTTTAAGGAAGTACTTTTTCATCACACAATTATATCTAAAGCTATGGCAGCCAGTTCCAAGAATTTAATTATTCCACTGTGCCTAGCTCTCATTATAGGTTCATAGATGTTTACTAGGCTAATGACCACAAGGGCCTTTTTAAGCCTATCCATGGATCCCAAATCTCTGACAAGTGCAGATATTCTTGATAAGTGTAAGCATGGGCCTGGGAGATGAATTGTTTACAGGTTACCTGTGTCCATTAGAGACATAGGTGCCAAACCAGGGATGAATTTCCAGTTTCCCATTCAATTGTCTAAGTTGCACTTGAATTGGGTTAGGGAGGAACTCTGCTTCAAATGGATGGGGCGGCTGTTCCGTAGATGGGGTAGTCTCTGGGATGCATACATATCTCTCCAGCAGGTCCTGTTTATATCACAGGCAATGTTTAAGTCTTTAGAATGGGTAATTCTGGTGCTGTTTGTTTTGCAGATATGCAAGAGGTTCATCAGAGTGGGGTATGACAATGCCCTGTATGCCAGACATAAATCTCCCCTCAAAAGTCTGTAGGAGACAGAATACAGGGATAGGGCCTTGAGGAGGTCTGCATAGGACATATTACTTATGCCCTGTATTCTTTTAGTGAGGAACCTCTGTGGACATTCCAGTTGTTGGATATGTCTGGTTAGGTACATGCCAAAGGGGGCATTGTACTCAATGATAGGTCTGATGTATGCCAAATACAGTGGAACAATGACTTCCTTGGACTTAGATACCATACCTTTGTTTATAAGTTGTGCAACATAGAACGATTTCCTCACCACTGTAGACACAAAGATCAAAGGCTAGATTACTCTCTATGTGTGTCCCTAAGTCCCTGACTACTGGGTCAGTTCTAAGAGATGTGTTGTCAATATGATAGTTACCAGGGATGGATGACTTCCCAAAGGATACTATTATGCATTTCTTGACATTTAGTTTTAGTCCATGGCTCTGACACCAGTAGTTTGTCTGTGTCAGCCCTCCTGGAGGCTGATCATTGTATGTAATACTCCTTTTATTATGTACCTGTCCTAACATTGGTCACAACTGCTAAGACTGCAACACTCGCACACTAAAAAATGAAGGTCCTAAATCATATGAATACCATCTCAAAGTCTTGTCTATCTTCTCAGTATCATACAGGTTGCTAATAGGCAACCTCTACCTTGTGCATAAAGCCTCAACATAGTTCATAGGTTAGTACTAAGCTAACTGCCCTTGTGAGCCATTTTAAGCCTAGCCAATTATTCCTTGTGAGACTCAAACCAAACACCTTTTGTTTGTAAGGCAAACACCTTAACCATTAGGCCACCCTCCCAGAATAAATAGACAGCCTTTACAAGGCTCAAACCCAGTACCCTGCACACCTTAACCAAAGTGATTTACCACAACACCATGTCAGATATGACATGCCAGACCCTCCATTTCTGACATATTACCTATTCACAAGTCATGTGGTAGAATGAACACCCAGTAAATTGAACTCAGTGTCTACTGCATCATAAAATGGACATGTTGGGGGGAGGGGTCGCTATGTACCACAGAGAATAATGATTCTATGGAACTGTCTTTCACTCCATATAAACAGAGTACTTATCTTAATCTATTCAAATAAATAGGTGAGAAACTAGAAATTCATACCTGGTTTAGCAACCATGTCCCTCATGGATATTGGCAACTAATAAATGTCTCAACATATCATTGCTCTGTCCTCCTCTGAGTTACTCATACACCAAACAAAAGGACTAAAAAACTACCATGGGAGTGTAAGGTTAGGCTTTTTAAGATCCTCATAGATCAATATCCCAGGAAGTGCCTATGAACCTATGAACACAAGCAGCACTGAAGCCTCCATTAGATTTCCATTCAGATGCGGCTTTGATTAGATTGCAACTTCATACATTGGCATTACATCCCTGTCCTTTGCTTAATGGCTTATTCTTTTTCTTGTAATTTTATTGGGTCATTAAGTGGGAGGTTAGCATAGTGGTTAAGGTGTTTAGTTAAAGTGTGTATGGTTACAGACACAAGGTGCAGGGATTGATCCTCACATAGGGTAATTGGCTAGGATTAAAAATGGCCCACAAGGGCAATTAGTCTAGTACTAATCTATGAACCTGGGAAAACAGAAGCTAAGAAAACTATTACTGCTGTGATGTATTCCTACTTAACAGTGTTAGGACAGGTACATAATAAAAGGAGTATACACTAGGACATCAGGTTTTTAGTACAATGAAAATGAAGATCCAGATCCTTTTCTATTTAATGCATTAAGAAGAGAGTAAGAAAGTTGACCTGATTGTGGGATGGTTCTTATGGTTCCATGACTGAAACTAGAGACCTACAGTTCCCATAATTTCAAGCACATAGTCACCATTCAAGGCAATTAGTATCAGAATTTGTTGTAAAGTATTTTAAAGCATCTTTGCCCTCCCCACCACTGCAGTTACTTAAGATATACTAACTCTGAAATTGCTGTAACTTGGAGTAAGAGAAGTTCTTGTAGCTATGGTAGTCTTGACCTTACTGTACATTTGGTAACTTTCAAACTTCTGTGATTGGTGTTGTTGGACTCATACGTGCTAGTCTCACACAAAGGGGAACCATTTTGAGCCCTTATACCCAGTTTTGCTACCATAATGTAATATTGAGAATACAAGAGGGAGAACAATCTCCAGCTGGTTTATAGAACTTCATGGCACGGTATCTGTTTTATTTGTACGGAAAGTGCTTGCTCTTGTAATATTATTGTCAGCGCAGTCTAAAAATAAAATTTTACTGCATTTTAGTCTCACTGCCAAATGTTCCTCCAAGACAGCTGTCTTTTCCCAGTGATATTCATAAAGTGCCTTACAGTGAAAAAATGTTCTATAGTTTCCCTCACTTTAAATTTATTTATAATGCAAACAGATGTGATTAGTGAACAGATCAACTTGCTTACCTGGCAATTAGCAGATAATTGAGCCTGCTGAAGGTTGTTCATCATTAATATTGCTGTGACCCCTGGAATTTGATCATTCTAATAAAGACCCCATAACTTCTTTAGTATTGCTGTTGATTCACTGATTTCATGAATTCCAATGCATGTTTCAAACTATCATATTACTGTTTTTTCTTATTCATCTGGATACCCATCATTCTGGCGATCTTGATAGTAGGCCCTCCCCCTATATTTCTGATTGGGCATTTTATGTTAAATTGTGTAGGGGTGCACCTTAACAGTGATTGTTGCTGGGAGTCTCCAGGACAGTAAAGCTATCTCTGCAGGCACAATTCTACCTCACAACAACATACACAAGTACATTCTTCAAACTAAAAACATTTTAGTGACTCAGTTGTGAAAAGTAGTCTGGTACAAAACATGAAATATTGATTTTCATTTTTCTGCATACTTATAAACATTATTTTTCTTAAACATTTTTCAAACATTGTTGGGTGTGTAAATCATATGCCATGTGAATCATAATTTTATTTGTTTTTGTCCTTAAGAAGTCTGTTGTCACTGTTATTATATGTGCTGCCTCCGGATCCCAAAAAGTGAGAGTGGAATAATTCCAGTCTTCATTTTGTAAAATGTTTTATACTCTTGAGCTCTTATAATAATGCCATGCATGTGTTATAAAACACTATTTTTCTTAATTATCATCTTGTTTTCCAACATAAAAAGATTTGTACAACAACACTGCTCTAAAAATAACTTTGGTGGCATTTCAGTTTGCATAATTGCAAAATCCTTTTTCCAACACTGCAATGTTCCTGTGCACCTATTTCAAAATATATTGGCAGTAATTACAAAGAAGCAACCTAATGTAACAGAATATAAGGCTTGTGTGTGTGTGTGTGTGTGTGTGTGTGTTGTGTGTGTGTGTGTGTGTGTGTGTGTGTGTGTGTGTGTGTGTGTGTGTGTGTGTATTATTTCCTCACTTACAATATCTTAGAATGTTATCCAGTACATCGCAACTTCTGTCTTCCTGTAATAATAATAATAATAGTAATACATAGCAGTTTTGTATATTCATCTGTCTATACCTGTCAGAATTATATAGTGTTACAACACGTATTTGAAATATTTCTGCTCATTAATTCATGTTCCAGAGGTGTTAGTGTTGACCAACTAGAAATGTTTTATGTAAGAGACATTCTCTGTAAATGTCAGTCCCCCAGGGCTATGATGTGTTTTAGTCACTATTTGTTATTGCAGGCATATTTGTCCTGCTTTGTCATGTCTCACATTTCTGCTTTCCAAAGAGTGTGTTTAAATGCATGTTTTTTATCATAACTTTTTTTATAGCACTCTTTAATTTGTGTCACGCTGACTCCATATGTTTTGAACACATGTATAGGCCTAGCTAATATTGTTGCTGGGCATTCATCCCCTCAGCTTTAATCTCAAAGACTTGTCCCCCTGTGTATTTCTTATAGAGCAATAAAGGTAAGTGAGGCAAGTTTAAATGAGATTTAGCCCTTTCGTGAAATAAATCTCTACCCAACCAACAATATCTTACTTTATTTTATTTTCACATGTCAAAGTGTCTTATAAAAGTGTCCTTGTTTCTGCCACTCTAGCCTTTTCTACTGAACAGCATGGGAACAGAATGACGTGGTTGTCCAAATGGGAGTGTCAATAACTACAACAATTTTGCCTTTGCAACAATTTATTGTACCAGCAATTAACTTTACTGTTAAGTAACATCCAAACTGAAACATTCATGCTAGCATGTTGATTATGCATTACCATAACCTGACATAACCAAGGTAGATGGTTGGCATTTACAAGTCAGTTCTGGTCCATTCAGTTACTCAAGCTCCCCGCACAAACTTCTCAATCCAACAAAATAGGTTTTGGCACTTTAACCCCCATATACACATCTTGATGCAAGCCTCTTGTTTTCTGACTTGCAACAAACACTGAGAGGTCACTACACTAAGAAGGGGAGGTCCAAAAGGAAGGGAATGGGGTTCATCTGCAAGGTGCCTGTGCTACCTAGCACCCTAGTTCAAATTACATGAAACAACATGGAAACAGATGCAACTACTGCATGAGAGGATGGGAGAGGTCTGTTAGTTGACCACCTGAATGATTCTTTACACTTGCCAGGAAAATATAAACCCATTAAGAAGCTCTGCTTCATGTCTGTGACTCGCTCATAGACATACAGGCTTTCCTTATCCAAAAGAGTGAGTAAATAACCACACCAGTTTAGACTCTGAAATCATTTACTGAGCCAGCAATTAACTTATCTATTAAATAATAATGAAATTGAAATAGCTGTAATAACAAGTTAACCATGCATAACCACAACCTGATGTAACTAAGTTGGATAATGTCCGGGTACATGCTCATTCCCGTCAGACACATCTCTCAGTCCAACAAAATGGGTTTTGACACTGTAACCCCATGTACATATTTTGATTCAATCCTCTTTTGTTTTTTTTGACCTGTGACTAAATCCCGAGAGGCCACTGAGCTAAGAAGGGGAGATCCAAAAGAAAAGAAAGAAGCAACCATGATATTGACTTTCATCGACATTTGCTAAAGAATCTTTCATGGAGATAGTACCACCTACTTTATTAATCAACTGATCAGTAGACAAAGATAACTGAAAATTAAATTAATCAAGACTTAGATCATTTAAGTGTCAAACATATTTAGAATAAAAGTCCCCACCTGGTTTAGGTAGCTCAACACAATTGATGACATAGTTGCCATTACATTTGCTGACCTTCCCATCCGGCTATTGATAAAATACCTGGAAATTTCTATGGCAGAATTCTTTTAAGCCCATCACCAAAGAAACCTTGGCACTATCGATGTCTGGTTGTCAAGGATGTGAGGGCAGTATGACTAAGACATGAAGATCAGCTAAAAAGCTTGCTAGCAGTAACTTTTTCAGGATCCTGACAAGGTCGTTGCCTCCCAGATGAATAATCAAGGTGGAAGGCCTGGGCCAACACTGAAAGATGAAACCAAATCTCCCAAAGCCGGAACCATGACACTCCTGTAAAGCTGGCCCCCAAAAGAACACCCAAGCTTCTTGATCCAGGGAACAGGTTAAGCTATTGGGATGGGCTTTGCCCTCAAAGCCACTCTGCGTTTAAAAGAATGACTCAGAATCCCCAAAACTTTTCTACCTGAAATATAAAACACTGCAGTTACATAGTGATGTGAGACAGGTAGGCATCAGACCTCCATCTCTGCTCTTCTTAAAACTTTGGACAATTGACCCTCAGTTGCAAGGTATGAAGTCCTATGTATGTGAAAGGAATGTGAGGAATAACCCTGGGGAGGATAACCCCAGAAAGGGTGAATCCCCTGAAGGTATAAGGCTTTGTGCAGGGCAAGATTGGTTGCAAAGTGGGTAATTAACTCAAATGAATTTAGGCAAAAGACTGGACCAGAAATGGGATCCCTCAAGGAGAGCTGGAGTAGGCTGAAGCCCAATGAACCAAACAAGTAAGGAAGTCGTTCCTGTTGGCATGCATGTTGCCCCAGAGTGACTTAATCCATTTTTGACTTTCTCAGCCGAGGTAGCCCATACTGTTTAGCTACAAGACCATCTCCCCATGGCAGAGGCTGGAGGAGCTCAGAAGCTCTAAAGACCCCTGTGTATAAGCAAGAAAACAAAGTAGCCTAGCAGACGAAAGTCTGACAGTTATCAGAGGTGAAGTAGGTGCCCAAGATGGCATGTTTTAATAGTAGAAGACCGATCTGCTTCCTGTGCTCCTGAAATTCTCCCCTGACATTCCTGCATCCTTTAACTATCTTGAGAATGAACAAGTGAAATATCAGTGATCCCTAAGGAATGGGCTGACTAGCCCAGTGCCGCAAAGTGTATGCAAAAGAGTACTGTGTACCTCATTAAGATGACACCTCTGGACTTAAACCTGAATCAGCACTGCTAGGGGCCACTGTCTGGAGTGGCAGGACAGCTGCATGTAGAACATTTTAAAGGATTGTAATTATGATTAATAAAGCCTCTTGTTGCTGATAGCTAACGATTTGGAAAATAGGGCACTGGCTATCTGGTGCCAATCATCCAGACATTGGTTGGTATCAGTGTCCCTAATGGATCCGCCAGTGGAGCCAGCTGCCACAATCTGGTAAACTGGAATATGGACAATCTATCAGCTATGCCATTGTCCTTGCCTGGATTGTGTTGATGTGAAAAGCTTAGATTGATTTGTAGGCTTAGAAGGGCCATTAACCTTATTGCAGAATTAGCCCACTTAGACATGGGTGTCCTTTTATTAATAGCTGTCACTACCTTTTGATTGATTCAAAAAAATCAAGCGGTAGCTGTCACTACTGTTTAATTGTTTGAATTAAATACAACCTTATTATTTGAGAAGTGCTCCTTTAAAAGTGGCATTGTTATCCACATAGACAAGGATTCCAAGAAAGTGATGTCCCACTTCCTTTGAAGATACGCCCCTATCCCAAAACCTACTGCTGTGTCACTGAAAAGCAGCATCTCATAGGAAGACATCCAGGGAGTCTGCCATAATATGACTCTGTTGAAACTGGCCATAAAGGTTTTGCCACAATCATAGGTACTCCTTAATCTTGATAAAGTCACAAACCCAATGGTGTTTCTTTTCCCAACCACATAAAAAATTAAACAGGTATCGAAGAAAAGTTCTGCCCGGGGAAATGGCTGTGCAGGTGAGGTTAAAGAACCCATGAAGTAGCACAATGTCACTGACTCTCACCTTTTTCACTTCACTGAACTCTGCCACTGACAAGTTCCTTAATGTAAATTGTATGCTTGTAACTTGAATGATGTGCTTCAATCCTTTCTTGGCTCCCTCTTCCCCTTCAGCAATGATTAAAAGTCATCCAAGTAATGGATGGCAGCTTGAAACCTTCATTTCAGCTTTCCATAGATGCTGGACTTGAGACCCAAAAGGGGCCAATTTGTGTGTGTGTGTGTGTGTGTGTGTGTGTGTGTGTGTGTGTGTGTGTGTGTGTGTGTGTGTGTGTGTGTGGGTGTGTGTGCGCGTCTGTGCCCATGTCTGTGTGTGTGTGTGTGTGTGTGTGTGTGTGTGTGTGTATGTCTGCACTCGTGCATCTGTGTGCACGTGTGTGTGTGCATTTGTGTGTCTATATATATATATATATATATATATATATATATATATATATATATATGTGTGTGTGTGTGTGTGTGTGTGTGTAGAGAGAAAGAGAGACAGATATGTAATATGATAGAAGTTTATTTAACTGAATCTCTTTTTGATAAAATACAAATGACTGAAATCTTCTTTGATTGAATCATGATTCACTGAAAATTGTAGACTGTATAGACAATCAATATTGGTGTATTTTTGTTGTGTGCAATCAGTGATTCACTGTGCATTTTTCTTTCTCTATTGTTATATGATGGTGGAGGTAATATGTAAAAGTAAGAGGGGTGTGAGGGACAAAGCCCTCCTCATGAGGAGTGCAGGGGGCCTAGCCCCCTTGTAGTAAACAAGTTTTTAAGGTATGTTTGATGCAGTGAAGTTTTCTATGAAATGTGTTTCAGCAACATTAGTGATTCACTGAGTGTGTTTTGTGCTTTCTCCACTACTGTGTGACTATGGAGTTAGCCTAATTAAGTGAGATGTGGATTGCAGGGAAGTTATAGCCCTTCAAAAATAAGTTTTTAAAGTATGTGTTCTATACAGTTTTCTGTGAAATGTGAGTCTGAGTGAAAAGTGTTTTCAGCCCATTTTCTGTCTTTTGTGATTCAGAGAAATGAGTCAGTAAAAAGGAATACTAGTCTCATATATCCCCACACTCTTTCTTGTAACTAACTATCATTCCTAAGATCAAACTCCCTCCACTCAAATCATTAGATCTGAAAACTAAATTTAAACAACACTTTCTACACTTATTCAAGACTAGTTTTCTGTACCCCTGCAATATCTTACAACGTTCTGGTGATACTCATCCAAACCCGGGACCCCACTGCAATTCCCATTTATCCTTACCCTCCCCTTCTATATCCCATCACTCTGAATGTGCCACAAATTATTTGTCTTTATATTTCATTCATCTTCATAGCAGTCAATAAAGCAAGTGAATTTCACTCTTGTGTAGCTCAACATTCCTCTAATATTACAACTAGCTCCAAAACTTGGCTTAAACCACATAAGGAATTCTTACCTCCAAGCTAAAACGTCCTCCATCTTGACAGAACTACCAAAAAAGAGAAGGCTTAGCAATACTATAATCCAGCAATCTGACCCTGTCTCCCTTACCTAGACCTCTTCCTTACTTTCACCCTGCTGAATTGTTAAGTGCTAACTGTAAACTTAATATCCGTAGAACATTAACTATTGCTGCCATATACATACTACCACGAGACAATATAAATATACTTGAACAAATCCTCTCCTGATTTTGCAACAACATACCTAAAGAGAGCACTCTGTTATGTGATGTAAATATCAATTGGCTATCCCGAAATTCCTCCTGTCCAAGCTAAAGCATGAACTTATATGGCTTCACCCAGCTCATCTCCATTCCTACCCACTTTATTAAAAAAAATAACTATGCATTTATAATTGACTGGATTCTAGTCTTCAACACTAACCTCTATCACAACCCTCAATCCCTACCTGATGCCATTAGTGATCAGCCTCTCATCTGTGTCTAAAGATTCACTCCTCATCTTCCCAGACCACATAAACTTATTGAATGCTGAAATCTTTCCAGCTTTCATCCTGACACCTTTAATTAACAGCATTCTTTCATCTGTTAACTGGTCCTTCCTTTTTCATCTACCTCTAGATGAAGCTGTCTAACAATTTAACACCATATTTCTCAACACTCTAAACTCCATTGCCATACCTCTCAACCATACAGATTATTGCAGAATGTCCAGATTTTCCCCTATTTTTGGTCCATTTTTCATAAAATTGTGGTTTTCTGGCAAATTAATGGCAATTCATCAAAGACTGAAGTTAGAAAATGATGATTTGAGTTTCAGACTTTATTCCCTTCAGAAAATACATGCTAATGCAAGATAAGTTATTCTATCAACTTTCTAACTTTGTAAGAGCAATATTTACAAATTGTCCATATTTTGGGGCCTTTGTCCCACTTATATGTCCAGATTTCTTGCTCCAAGATGTTGAGAGGTATGCTTGCCTCCCTTCAGGCAAAAAGTGTCAAATCAAGATGGCCCCTTGGCTCAGCCAGGCTACTGTCTCCCTAATAAAGAAAAAAGATAATACCTGAAAATTCTGGACAAGAACTAAATTGCACACTGACTTCCAAACATATAAGGAACTACAGTATGTAACCTTACTAAAAACTATTTAACATAGCTAATAAAAACTTTTATCTGAAGCCACAAACCACTCAAAATAAGAATCTCAAGAATTGTTGGTGTACTGTCAACCAACCCTGCACCCTGGAAAACCCTCTTCTCCCAATCTCTGCTCTAACAATTTCCCTCAATAGACTGCATTTATCTTTAACTCTTACTTCATAGACTCATAGGTTGCCACTCATTGACCCCTACTCACTGAAATGAGTCCCTACAAACTACATTAAACATCTCCTCCTCAAACTAAAACCTTGCTCTGTATCAGCAGACAACCTACCTCCAGTGTACCTTAAGGCTGCAGCCCACGCTACTGCCTATCCCATTTCCATTCTCATAAACCACTCAATAAGGGAATCCACAGTTCCTTCACTATGGAAACAAGTGTATACTATACCCCTTTACCAAGCTGGAAACTCTACTGACCTTTCCAGTTATCGGCCTATAACAATATTTTCTCCGATATCCAAACCCTTGAGAAATGTGTACATAAACAAATTCTTGATTATCTCACCTGCCAAAACCTACTCTCACCTACACAACATGGTTTTCAGTCACACCTTAGTACCGCAACAGCCCTCATTTCCTTTACAAACTCCATCTCCCAGACCAGATACAATAACAAGCTGGTCTCTTGTGTCTTTCTTGATCTCTCCAAAGCTTTTGATACCATCTCTCACCCTATTCTTCTTTTTAAACTCTCTCAGCTCAATGTTTCTTTTCCAACTATTTGGAAAAAAGTAGACTGGTTTCAACAGACTACAAGCTGTGAAATGGTTCTCCTCCCTCTCCCCCCTCCTTCCCAGTAAGATGGGAGTCCCTCAAGGATCAATACTGTTTTGGACAAAAACTGTACTGTACAGCTGTTTACCAGCCCTATCATGGAACAAACGTCCCACGTCTGTATGAAAAATAAAGCATACTTTTGACTTCAAGAAAACTCTAAAAGATTATAGATTCATAGATTCATACTAAGCTAACTGCCCTTGTGAGCCATTTTTTAAGCTTAGCCAATTATCCCTTGTGAGACTCAAACCCTGCACCTTGTGTTTGTAAGGCAAACACCTTCACCTTTAGGCCACCCTCCCAACCCCAATCTTAATACTATTTCTCCTGTCATTCAAATATCCTACTTGAACTCCCTACCCAGTACCCTCTTCTGTAATCCAAGTCTTACTCTCTTCCTACTAAGCTTTTTAAACTCTCTTACTTGTCATCATATCCGAGTCTGCTTATCCCAACTCTCTCAGCATTCTCTTCTTACCTAATCTCCTTACTAGCTTTCTCTTCTCTTCCCCTTACTATTTGTCTAACTCTCCTATTTTCCTATTTCCCCTACCTTACCTCTCCAATTCTATAATCTGCACCCTCTCCTAACTAACTCTCTACCAACAGGATTTCACCATTGCATGCTATTTAACATTTACTGCTCATATCTATTTTTTGAACCACTGGTTATTCCAAAATCACTGTAAAATAGATGTGTGAAATATCTGTAAAATCTGTATATATTATCAATGTCTTCTACAATTTTATCTTTCTATTCATTTTGATCTGTGATATAATTGTGTTATTTCTGTTACACCTGCTTAGAGTATTTACTGTATGTATTTTACTATTGTACCTACTAGTTATTGTAATGAAATCACTTGTACTGAGGAGCTTTTCTCCCCGGGCCTCCACTGAAAAAGGGCTTTTGCTTAGTCGTACTATCCCGGTTAACAAATGTCAAATAAATACATAAATATAATATAATATAATATAATATAATATAATATAATGTAATATAATATAATATAATACAATATAGTGCATATCTGTGGGTATATAGATATAAGCAAACAAGTAATTGACCCCCCCCCCGAGTCATCCTCAACTCATGTCGACTGTATGGGAAGACCCCATAGGGTTTTCATAGCATATTACAAAAGTAGATTGCCTGGAATTTATTTGCTGCAGATACTGCTGCTACCCAGTTCTTCCCCAGCCAGGTTGTAATCCCAGGTTTACCAGCTGGCAATCCTGCACCCTTAACCTCTGAGCTATCAGGATGGGGTTTTATATATATCTCTGTATATGTATATATATATATATATATATATATATATATATATATATATATATATATATATATATATAAAATGTGTGTGTGTGTGTATAGGTATGACATAAAAAA
Organism: Protopterus annectens; assembly: GCF_019279795.1. NCBI lineage: Eukaryota > Metazoa > Chordata > Ceratodontiformes > Protopteridae > Protopterus > Protopterus annectens. Next base: position 625,726,369 of record NC_056726.1, on the reverse strand, counting down.
TTCTGCAGTATAATGAATGGATTGTATGTGAAATGCCTAGTAGCAAATTAAAAAGTATAGTAAATCTGGTATTTACAAATACTGATGCATTTCAGAGGGCTAAGATAACAAGTCACCTGGCAAACAATAAACATCATTCTGTGAAGCACAGCTAAAAATTCTCATTTTTACTCAAGAAATCTTCATAAAATTGAAACCATCTTAAAAACAGGATGGACTACTGGTGGAAATACATTTGCAGAATACTATACCAAATAAAATGATGTAGTAAATGTGTTAATAGCACCTGGCAGAATAGCAGAGAATAAACGGGTCAATAAATCTCCATGCTGCAGTCCAGGCTGGAGTCCTTTAATGTTACTTGCACATACCATGACTTTGACCAAATCACATAACTAGACAAACGTGAGATTTTCCATGTTTACAAAGTAAATGAATGTTCTGCTTATGGGCTTTACTGGTGTAGATTTACAGGAGCAAACAGAGGAGCCCAAAACATTCTTTAAATGGGATAGAGTTTCCAAATGACAAGTGTTAAACTAAAAATAGTGAGCAGAGTACATACAGAGAAAACTGGTACTTTTTTAATGGTACTATAGTTATTACATATATGTATGTATGTATATGAAGATGTCACAGCTCTTTTTAATAACACAAAGACCTTTGAGAGAAGAAATGAAACCCAGCCTAGCAAAACACCTTCAAATGCTTTACCATAGAGCCACAGGGCCTAAGTTCAGCATATGGCCCATTTCTTTGCTTTCTAGACTCCAAAATGGGCTTAATCATGGGTCCTTCAGGGTGGGGGTTCATGTTTGACACTCTCCCATTTAGGAGTTCTGCAAAACAGGAATCAAGCAGTTTCTCTCAGGAATCTGTGAGTCACCAAAACTCATTTTTTTAATATGCAGGGAGGCCGTGTGTGTGTGTGTGTGTGTGTGTGTGTGTGTGTGTGTGTGTGTGTGTGCGTGTGTGTCTGCGTGTGCATGTGTGCGTGTGTGTGTACATTCATCAAAATCCTTGTTTGTCATTTGCATATTTCAACTGTAGGAACATTGAATGTTTCTTTTGTATATGGGATGTGCTTGGTGTTATGGTAAATGCATTTTGTAATGCAGAAACTCTCAGATGTACCAAAGGCTTTGGCAATAGGGATGGGAGTGTGTGTGTGTGTGTGTGTGTGTGTGTGTGTGTGTGTGTGTGTGTGTGTGTGTGTGTGTGTGTGTGTGTGTGTGTGTGTGTGTGTGTGTGTGTGTGCACGATTGTTTGTGAGTTAATGTTAGCAAAAGGTCTAGGGATGGAGATAGAGTGGTCTAGGGATGGAGATAGCTTCACTCTTGTGAATGTGTGAGTGTGTGTGTGTGTGTGTGTGTGTGTGTGTGTGTGTGTGTGTGTGTGTGTGTGTGTGTGTGCGTGTGTGCGTGCGTGTGTGTGTGTGTGTGTGTGTGTGTGTGTGTGTGTGTGTGTGTGTGTGCATGTATGTGTGTGGGGTTATATATGCATGCATGTGTAAAGAGTTTCTGGGTTAAGTTTAGAGTAAAGGCTAGATGAGGTAATAATTTTAGCATTTTACATGTATGATGGTATGTGTGAAGTTTATGCATGAGTATTTTGTTTACTGGTACTATTAGGTAAAGCAGTTTGGTATGGTACAATGCCCCTTGTCCAGCCTTACTCATGTGTGCTAACCCTAAGCCAGCCGTTGACTGTAATCCTGACCCGACACATCACATTACAAAAAACACTTTGCCAAACAGTACCACTGTTTAAACATGCCCCGGGATTCATGAAGCTCGGCGCAAGGCCGGCGTAAGGCCTGCGCCGGCGGTGCATGGAATATCCGGCGCAGTAGCGCCATATACATATTAATGAGAGTGCACCGGAATCACAGACACGTGCGTAGTGTACGTGAGCGAGCCCAGGTAGGATGCGCCTGGAGGCTAG
>NC_056726.1:625617319-625675806 GCF_019279795.1 Protopterus annectens | reverse complement strand
CAGGCAGCTTGGCTTTTCTATTCATACAATTCCACTGCTATTTGTTAGTGTCAGACATAACTGGATCTGTGTCCTATGCTCCGTTTGTGATATTATCTATGTTGACTACTCTCTGTAGGATTGCCTTTCTGTGACACAGGCAGCCACTGATCAGCTATTCCTTCATATGGTGGCTCTACCCTGCACCATCCACATCTACTTACATGCACTGGAGAATTTTCTCTTCTTTTTATGCCCACATTCATAGGTTCATAGGTGTGTACTAGGCAAATGACCCAGGGGCCTTTACTGGCCTAGCCATAGGATTAACCTGGCATTGTGCCACAAGACCTTAGTTCCCATTGCCTCTGTCGAGTAGAGACTCTGGAGATATCCCTGGGATGAATTTTCTATTTCCCATCCACTCATCAAGATTTCTCTTGAAGAGGGTCTGTGAGGTGCTCTGCTGGACGTGTGGGAAGTCTATTCCATAGCATGGGGAGTCTCTAGATTATGAACCTGTCCCTCCAGTACATTCTGCTGATGGTGGTAATGAGGATGGGGTCTCTGGAGTGTGTGGTGCGGAGGGGTTTCTTTAGATGTAGCATTTCTAACAGAGCTTGGTCAGACATGGCTTTGTAAGTCAAGCAAAGATCACTTCTAAGTAGGCAATATGAGACAGAGAATAGTTGGAGTTTTTTGAGTCTGTCCATGTAGGACAAGTGTTTAAGGCCTTGGATCTACTTTGTGAGGTACTTTGTGGCCTCTCCAGTTGTTGCAGGTGTATAGTGGGGTACACGCCAAATGGGGCATTGTACTCGATGACTGCCATAATAAGGGAAGAGTAGATGGAGACAATGACCTCTTTCTTCCTGAATGCAAACCCTTAGTAATGAGATGTGCCACATAGAAGGACTTTCTGACCACAGTGACAATGTGGTGATCAAATGTGAGGTTGCTGTCAACCTGTTTTCCCAGATCTCTTATAACACCTTCTGTGTTTAGTGGACTACCGTCTATGTGGTAATTCATGGGAACCAGGTTTTTCCTAAAGGGGATGACGACACATTTTTTTGGCATTGAGCTTAAGGCCATTGTTCTGACACTAGTCATTGGTCTCAGTGAGTCTCTAATCTCTCCTCCTTTGTGGAGTGGGATGACTGTAGCAGTGCGCCATTTGGTAGGGGCAAAGCCCGAGGTGAGTCTGTGATTGAACAGGGCAAACAGGTGAGGTGCCAGTTCACTCTGTCATTCATGTAGAACACAGCCAGGGATATTGCCAGGTCCCCTAGAAGCTCTATTCTTGGCCTTGGACAGTGCTGTATTAACCTGTGCAGCAGTAATACTGGGTGCCTGGCAATCTACTGGTATTGAGATTGGTCCGTTGAGGAGGCAAGAGGGGTAACATTGGCACTGAATCTGTCAGCCAGTATATAAATATCTGTTGGCTCAGCATAGGAGGTACCATTGTGCAGTATCTCAGAGAAAATCTGGGTATTGCCATGGAGATACTTTACATAACTATAGAAGGCCTTGTGATTGTCTTTACTAAGTGCTGCAATTCTGTTTTCATAGCTAGCTTTAGTGGATTTGATAAGGGATCTCAACTTTTTGTTGAGGCTGATAAGGGAGTTTTTCCAGTCTTGGGACTTCACCTTATTCTGCATCAGTTTCCTCCTTCTGTTGTAGAGTTTGTTTATGGCAGGGGAGCACCAGATTGGCTTCCTTTTTTGGAGGAGAGCATCTTGGTTCTATTGGGTATGGCGAAATCCATGCATTTGTGTACGTGTTGGTACAGTGCATTGGTGGATGATTCGGTGGTCTTGCAACTATTCTCCATTTGCATGGGTGCCGTGAAGTTAGCCACCTCTGTTTCTAGGAGCCCAAAGATAGCTTTGGAGAAGTTTTTCATGGTGGTTACCTTTGCGGGGGGGGATGGGAGGGATGTGCATTTCCAAGATGATTAGTTTGTGGTCAGATCTAACTAGACAGGAGTTGACTATTGGTGTAGGGCAACAGTTGCCCATGTTAGTAATGACCAGGTCAAGGATGTTGTTACCTCTAGTGGGGATAAGAATGAGCTGGTCCAGGACATTGGAATTAATGAATTCCAGGAAACAGTGGGCAAGTGTATTGGTATATGAGTAGTTTTGCCAGTTAATGGAGGGGTAGTTGAAGTCACCCAGTATGAGAGTGTTAGGTTGGACCCTAATATTATCCAGAGTGCTTAGGAATGTGGAATGTGAGTCTTGAGACATGATTGGGGACCTATAGCAGGCTACAACCTGAATCACTGTCTTACCCAATGTTAGCTGCACCTGAAGTATCTCTGATGAATTATGTTGGGCTACCATTCCGTACTGTGGTATAGTTTCCTGTGTTGCCCATATCCTTACTTGGATAGGAGGAAGCTTCTCTGTTCACCAGTGAGAGTGGGGAGCGTTGAGCAGCCTATCTGTTCCTGGAGGAGTGGTCTCAGCCCTGAAACTAGTAGCTTATTGGCTGTTTTGGGTCAGTTCCTATCTCTTTCAGTTTCCCTGCTTTAAAACCCGCATTTACACGGTTTTGCGCCAGTATACAACTCCGCACAGCTCATCGTGGTGTCCTGCAAAGTGATACAGGCAACAGAGAGACCCAAGAGAGACTTTTCCAGATTTAAGTATTTTTCCTCTGTTTTCTTGCTCCGACTGCCTTTTCCCACCTAAAAAGCGAATTTCTAACTGATCTGTGCTTTAAAAAGTTTAAATTGCATTTGCCTTCTGCTTTTTACAGTTTTTGCACTTGTTTTATATCAATTTAAGTTGTTTTTGTATTGTATAACTGTTGTAGGCTACACACTAAAGTGTGCTAGCCTGTTTATAGCATTTACAGTGTTTTCTATGTGTTTTTCTGCTGTTTCCTGAAAAAAAAAAAATATATATATATATTCTCTTTTCCTGCCTTTGCTGAACTAGATTAGTCCAGATTTCAGGTTTTGCTGAATTCCGGACTGTGGTATAGTTTCCTGTGTTGCCCATATCCTTACTTGGATAGGAGGAAGCTTCTCTGTTCACCAGTGAGAGTGGGGAGCTTTGAGCAGCCTATCTGTCCCTGGAGGAGTGGTCTCAGCCCTGAAACTAGTAGCTTATTGGCTGTTTTGGGTCAGTTCCTATCTCTTTCAGTTTCCCTGCTTTAAAACCCGCATTTACGTGGTTTTGCGCCAGTATACAACTCCGCACAGCTCATCGTGGTGTCCTGCAAAGTGATACAGGTAACAGAGAGACCCAAGAGAGACTTTTCCAGATTTAAGTATTTTTCCTCTGTTTTCTTGCTCCAACTGCCTTTTCCCACCTAAAAAGCGAATTTCTAACTGATCTGTGCTTTAAAAAGTTTAAATTGCATTTGCCTTCTGCTTTTTACAGTTTTTGCACTTGTTTTATATCAATTTAAGTCGTTTTTGTATTGTGTAACTGTTGTAGGCTACACACTAAAGTGTGCTAGCCTGTTTATAGCATTTACAGTGTTTTCTATGTGTTTTTCTGCTGTTTCCTGAAAAAAAACAAAAATATATATATATATATTCTCTTTTCCTGCCTTTGCTGAACTAGATTAGTCCAGATTTCAGGTTTTGCTGAATTCTGGACTGTGGTATAGTTTCCTGTGTTGCCCATATCCTTACTTGGATAGGAGGAAGCTTCTCTGTTCACCAGTGAGAGTGGGGAGCTTTGAGCAGCCTATCTGTCCCTGGAGGAGTGGTCTCAGCCCTGAAACTAGTAGCTTATTGGCCGTTTTGGGTCAGTTCCTATCTCTTTCAGTTTCCCTGCTTTAAAACCTGCATTTGCACGGTTTTGCGCCAGTATACAACTCTGCACAGCTCCTCATGGTGTCCTGCAGAGTGATACAGGCAACAGAGAGACCCAAGAGAGACTTTTCCAGATTTAAGTATATTTTTCTCAGTTTTTTTTTGCTCCGACTGCCTTTTCCTGCCTAAAAAGGTGAATTTCTAACTGATCTGTGCTTTAAAAAGTTTAAATTGCATTTGCCTTCTGCTTTTTACACTTGTTTTATATCAATTTGTCGTTTTTGTATTGTATAACTGTTGTAGGCTACACACTAAAGTACGCTAGCCTGTTTATAGCATTTACAGTGTTTTCTGTGTGTTTTTCTGCTGTTTCCTGAAAAAAACAAAAAAAAAAAAACAAAAACAAAAAAATTCTCTTTTCCCGCCTTTGCTGAAATAGATTAGTGCAGATTTCAGGTTTTGCTGAATTCTGGACTGTGGTATAGTTTCCTGTGTCGCCCATATCCTAACTTGGATAGGAGGAAGCTTCTCTGTTCACCAGTGAGAGTGGGGAGCTTTGAGCAGCCTATCTGTCCCTGGAGGAGTGGTCTCAACCCTGAAACTAGTAGCTTATTGGCCGTTTTGGGTCAATTCCTATCTCTCTCAGTTTCCCTGCTTTAAAACCCACACTTGCACAGTTTTGCACAATTTTGCGACTAGAGCAGCATCGGACAGCGCCGCTTAAAAGGGCTTAAACTTTTCCCGGCTCCACAAAATCTGCTCTTCACTTTTTCCCTTAGAAATGTTCTAAATCTCAAAGTAAGCACTCTATTTTCATTCTAAAGCCCTGCAGTTGCTCGTATAAGTAATCTTATAAGCAAGCCCTAATAAACTAAAGCACTACACCCTCTTATACTCCCTTTAAGTACTTGGCTCCCTATTGGTCCTGTTTGATCAGTCAAAAAGTAGTTAGTTATACTATTCTGGCATGTCCAAAAGTCAGTTTCGGGTTTACTCTCCAGTCTAGCTGATGAATCTGGGAATCTTGAGGCAATGTTACAACTGCCTTATGTACACAGACCACCCTCTCCTCCTCCCAACAAGCTCAAATATATGTGAGGAATGCAACTGTATAGCCAAACTGGAGGCTGAGCTCTCTTAACCCAGTACTGGTGCAGTCAGTCAGGAGGAGAAGGTAACCACACACACCACAAATCCAGTCTCACATAGACCTATTGCAATGGCAAACCAAACACATAAACACACAAAAACATACTCGGAGGCTCTAAATAAAAATCTGCCCAAGCAGCAGAGACCTCCAAAGCAGACTTCCAAGCAACCGCTACCCCACAACAATACCCACATATCACATAGTTCACAAAGTCAGTGTGCCACACAATCACAGCCCTTAAGGCTAAACAACACAACTAATACTCTTGTAATAGGTGACTCTATTGTCAGACACAATGATGTCCCACTCACCAGGCTGAACAAGGAGAAGGTCACTGTAAGCTGCCTGTCGGGTGCCAGGATCCGCCACATAACACAAGCACTCAGGTCACTCCAAAGCAAGTACAAATATGACTCCGTCATTGTCCATGCTGGTGGGAATGACCTGAGACGTACCTCCCTGGACTACATGAAAAGAGACATAGAGGAGCTCTCGGATCATGTAGCCCAGGTCGGTATGACCCTGACTTTGAGTAGCATCTTACCCTAACCAAGAATGATGCCACAATATAAAGTCAAAATGATCAATTTTAACAATTGGCTAAAGTATTGGTGTCATTCAAAGGGGATCCAGTGTCACTCAACCTGGGATGACATGCTCGACAAGCCATGTTGCTTCGCTAGGGATGGCTTGCACCTGTCACCCCTGGACTTTCGAATACTGGCTAAGGCTCTTGCCACCCCCATAGTGCCTTTTTTAGGCAAGGCTCAAAAGACAAACCCACCTCCTTAGACAACACAAGGAAAAAGAAACTAAGGGTAATGCTGCTCAACGCCAGAAGTCAAAACCTCAAGATGCACACACTCGAGACTCTCCTCAGTATGGAGAATATCGATATCTGTGCAGTAACAGAAACCTGGTTCAAGGCTCCTGAGAGCACCCCAGCACTACCAGGTTATACCTCATACCATGCTTTTCGGCCCCAAAACTCATCTCGAACCACAAAAGGAGGGGGAGTATCCATATTCATCAAAGATACCCACACCTCCAGGTTAGTGGCACTGCACGAAGCATCGGAGACCATCCATGTGCAACTAACAGTGGGCAAAACTGCCTTTCAGTTTGTAGCCTGCTACAGACCACCCTCCCAAACTCAGGAACCCCACTCGGCTTTCCTGAGAACACTGGAGAATATGAAGGTCTCTCCAAACACCATCATAATGGGTGACTTCAACTACCCAAACATAGACTGTGAGCACTACTCAAGCCCCAACACCCTCGCCCAACGGTTCCTAGAATTTATAAACTCAAATGCTGTGGAACAACTGGTCACCACTCCCACAAGAGGGGAAAACATATTGGACCTGATCATCACCAACATGGGGACTCTATGTTCCATACCAGAGGTATACCCCTCATTGGTAAGATCTGACCATAAATTAATCTCACTGGACATCCATATCCCGTCCCCACCCCCAGCCAAGGAAACCACGGTGAAGAACTTCTCAAAAGCAAACTTCACACTTCTCAAAACCAAAGTGGAATCCTTCAAAGCCCCCGGGCCAGTGGAAAATACGGCCCAAACTGCAGAATCCTTTACAAATGCATTCTATGGACACCTACAGGAATGCATGGATCGTGCTATCCCAAATAAAACCAAGACTCACTCCTCCAAAGGCAGGAGACCTGTCTGGTGGACCCCAGCCATAAATAAGCTATACAACAGAAGGAGGAAGTTACTACATGATAGAGCAAAATCCCAAAAAGGGAAGACATCTCTGATCAGTACTAGCAAGAAACTATGATCCCTTATAAAATCATCTAAGGCCAGCTTCAAAAGAAATATTGCACAAGACGCTAAAGATAATCACAAAGCCTTCTTTAGTTATGTTAGGAACCTGGGTGGCAACTTCCAGATATGCTCTGAGTTACTGCAAAATGACAAAAAATACACTGAACTCACAGACATTGCCAACATCCTGGTAGACAGGTTCAGTGCAAACTTCTCCCCCACTTCCCCCCCAATAGAGCAAATGTCTATCCCAACAGAGTGTAGCCTCCCTGACATCACAGATGCACAGGTGAGAGCTGCCCTCTCCAAAGCAAAAAACACAGCATCAATGGGACCGGACGGTGTCCCGGGCTGCGTCTTACACGAGCTCCAAGAAGAACTGAACCCTCACATAAAGTTACTGTTCAATCTCAGCCTTACTACAGGATATGTACCCAAGGAATGGCGTACAGCAACAGTGGTCCCACTCCACAAAGATGGCGCCACAATGGACCCCGGAAACTATTGCCCTATAAGCCTGACTAGCCTGGTCTGCAAAGCTATGGAGCATATCATCATGGAACTCATAAACAAAGACATTGGGAACCTCCAAACACTGGATCCTACCAAATTCGGCTTTGTTAAGGGCAGATCATGTCTCTTGAACCTGGTCAACTTCTTTGAAACAGTCACCAAGGCCATAGATGAAGGGAAGGTAGTCCACACAGCCTACCTGGACCTCGCAAAAGCCTTCGACACAATACCCCACTCAGGCATCATAAATAAGCTCACCAGCTTAAACATCAACCCCTATGTCACAAGATGGGTTGCAAACTGGCTCAGGGATAGAACCCACATGGTCAGAATTGCAGGTCCCATGTCAGACTCTAAACCAGTTACAAGTGGCGTCCCACAAGGCTCAGTCCTGGGACCTCTCTTGTTCGGTATATATTTCTCTGAGGTACAGGCTAACACGGGAGGACTATGGCTGACCAAGTACGAAGATGACTGCAATCTGGGTGCCATAATTGACTTGCCGACTGGCACAAGCATCCTCCAAAAGGGTCTCACAGAGACGGATAACTGGTGCCAGAGCCATGGCCTAAAGCTAAATGCCAAAAAGTGCATAGTCATCCCCTTTGGGAAAAACAAAGTGCCCACAAATTACCACATAGGTGGTAATCCATTAAGTACGGAAGAAGTAATTAGGGATTTGGGGACCCAAGTAGATAGCAATCTCTCCTTTGGCAATCACGTTGCCAAAGTGGTTAGAAAGACCTTCTATATAGCCCACCTTATCACGAAAGGGTTCACATCTAGATCAAGAGAGGTCATTGTGCCCCTCTACTCGTCACTCATCAGGCCCATAATTGAATACAATGCCCCATTTGGGATGTACCTTACCCGACACCTGCAGCAACTGGAAAGACCCCAAAAGTACCTCACCAAGAGGATCAAGGGACTCAAACAGATGCCCTACGCAGTTAGGCTAAAGAAACACCAGCTCTACTCAGTTGCTTACCGCCTACTCAGAGGCGATCTGTGCCTGATGTATAAAGCCATGTCCAAACCAGAATTAATGGACATGCTCCACCTCAGGAAATCCAAATCTCTTAGAGCCACACACTCCAGGGACTTAAACCTCAGCACAGAAATAAATAGGACATGCTGGAGGGACAGATTCATATCCCAGAGGCTTCCCTCACTCTGGAACAAAATCCCAATCCATGTTAGGCAGAGCCCCTCAATGACCCTCTTCAAGAGAAATCTTGACGAGTGGATGGGAGATTGTAGGTTTACCCCTGGGATCTCTTCTGTGTCCCTACCAGACAGAGGCACAGTAAACTAACCTTAAAAGGGCTATCTTCTGTGACCTACTATACAGAGGCACAGTCAACTAATCTAAAAGGGTGGCGAAAGCCAAACACACTCTGGCTAGGCTTATAAATGCCCTAGGGCAGATAGCCTAGTATCAACCTATGAACCTATGGTGTGCGCATCCTTTATGAATATGGAAACACCACCGTCTTTGGAGCTTCGGTCCAAGTTCTGGGGCTGAAAGGTGTGGAATAAGTTATAGCCTGGTAGTGCAGGGGTGCTTTCTGCTGCCTTGAACCAGGTCTCTGTTACAACACAAATGTCGACATTCTCCATTTTAAGTAGTGCTTCGAGCAAGTGCATTTTGAAATTTAGACTTCTAGCGTTGAGCAGCATGACCCTCAGATTGCATTTGTTTATAGCTGTTACTGTGGTAATTTGTTCTTTGGAACACCACCTAAAAAGGCACTATTGGGGTGGCAAGAGCCTTGGCCAGTATCCAGAAGCCCAAGGGTGACAGATGCAGGCCATGTCTGGCAAAGCATCGAGGTCTGTCAGTCATGTCATCCCAGGCAGACAGATACTGGATCCCCTTATAATGACATTAGAAACTTAGCCAATTGTTGAAATTAATCATTTTCTGCTTGTACTGTTGTATAATTCTGGGTAATGGTAGGATGCTGTTCAGGCCTAGGGTCATACCTGCCTGAGCTACATAATCCGAGAGCTCCTCCATGTCTCTTTTCATGTAGTCCAGGGAGGTACATCTCAGGTCATTCACATCCACATGTACAATGACAGAGTCATATTTGAACCTGTTGTTGAGGGACCTGAGTGCTTGCAATATGTGGTGGAGCCTGGCACCTGACAGGCAGCTAACTGTTACTTTCTCCTTATTCAACCTAGTGAGTGGGACATCAGTGTGCCTCACTATCGAGTCACCTATGACTAGTGTGTTGGGCATGCTGTTTTGCCTTAGGGACTTTGGTTGAGTGGCACACTGTTTAGGCGGGTTATATGTCTTGTGATTAGTGTTGCTTGTGGTGGCCAAGTACGTTTCTGCCTTGGAGGTCTCTGCTGTTTGGGTAGATTTTTATTGAGAGGCTCCACGAAGGTGGGTGTGTGGTTTATTTTTTTATGTGAAGGCAGTGCTGGTTTGTGTTCTGAAGGGATGTGTTCCATGTGATGTGGTGCAAGTGTTGACCTTCTCCTTTTGACCAGCTATTCCTTTCTTGGCTGGAGAGTGCGTGGCTTGCAATTTGGATATATAAGTGCATGTCTCGCAAGTCTGAGTGTTGGGAGGCAAGAGGAGAGGGTTGTCAGTGTACATGAGGCAGCTGCTACATTGCCTCAGGATGCCCAAGTTCATCAGGTTAAGAAGAGGTAGCACAGCGAACTGACCTTTAGACATGTCTGGAGGGGTGGGCATTAATAATATGTACTGGAGCTGTTTCCTTGTAGAATGTTTAGTGCTGGTAGCACTTTTGTGTGCTATAATAATTGTGCAATAAGTCTGGTAAAGTGCTAGTCTAATAAGCGAGTAAAAGTGCAGGAGAGGAGAGAACTAGCAGATCTAAGGGTAAAATTGAAGAACAGACTTTGACACCGCTCAGAAGCTTACAAACAGTCATGGATACAGCAAGTCTGCATCTGAACTAGACTAGTTAGAGGAAAGGCAGGAAACAAGCGCAAATTTTATTTATTTATTTTTTATTTATTTAACATTTGTTTACTGGGAAAGTCTGATTGGAGACAGGTCCTTTTTCAGCAGAAGCCCAGGGAGAAAGCTCCACGAGTAACAGTAAATTTTCATGCACACATTACAATAATCCAAAAGTATAAAGTAAACAAAATGTAGTATGCATAAAAATATACAAATGTGTTACATCTTGACAAATCTAGGCTTTGAACATAGCTAGTACTATTTGTAGGTATGACTTATGTCAAGATATAAGGTTAAGAGAGGTCTGTAGGAACAAAGGATTAAACACCGGGGGAGAAGTTGGATATATATTGGGTACACTGTGATGTATCAGAGCACTCATGAGGGGTTAGTACAGGAACATAGCCACTTATATTTTAGATAAGCTTTAAGTGATGGCTTAAAGTGGTTAGTGGGTGAGATTGAGAGAATGGAGTTAGGAAGGGTGTTCCATCTACGAGATACATAGTTGGAAAATAAAGATTATCCTGCAGTGTTGTTGGCCTTGGAGACGGTGAGTAAGTTCTTGTTGTTAAAGTGAAGTGGTCTGCTGGAACTGTAAGGAAGGATGAGATTTTGTAGTGCAGATGTTCTAGTTGGTTGTGTTACAATTTTGTGAGTTAGAGAAAGTTGGTTGTACAGAATAATGTTGGGAAGCTTAAGCCAGTCTAGTATCCCTAAAGCTGTACAATGATGTGTTCTATATGTGCAGTCAGATGCAAACTTAGCAATTTTATTATAACATCCTTCTGGCTTAGATAAGTCAGTTTTCCTTAGATTAGTTAAAATTGGAGAGGCATATAGTAGAGTGGGGAGCAGATGGATTTGTGCTAATGTAATTTTTGCCATTGTGGTCAGGAACCTTTTGTGCCTATATAGACTTCCAAGTTTCTTATGGACTCTTTTATAGTTAGGGAGACATGCAAGTCAAATTTTAGGGTATTGTCTATTTCCACTCCAAGAAGCTTTGTATGTGTTGTCGGAGAGATCACAGTATTGTCTTTGGCTATTATGTTAAATGTTGGGAATGAGATAGATGTCTTGTTAGGTTGCAAGAGCAATAACTTAGTTTTGTTTGGGTTCAGGATTAGATGGGCATTGCCTAACCATGTTTCAACAGAAGTGAAAGATTCCTGTGTTTGAGAATGAAGGGTTGATAGAGAAGTGGCAGCACAGATAAATGTTGAAACATTTCCATACTGTATTATAGAACCATGTGGAGTAGCTGTGTGTAGATTATTAGTAAAGAAGGAGAAAAGAAGAGGGCCCAAGATAGATACTTAGGGGACAGCAATGGATAAAGGAAGGCGTGGCGATAGGTCACCCTGCCATAGAAAAGATTGTTGACAGCCAGATACGTAGTTATGAAATCATGCTGTGGCAGATGGTGAGAAGGATAGTTCAGTTAGTACATCTATTAGTTTGGAATGGGAGATCATATCAAAAGCTTTTGATAGGTCTAGAAAGAGGGCAGATACAAAGTTGTTGTTATTCCTGTGATGGTTTATGGTATTAGTGAAGGATAAGAGAGCTGTAGTGGTACTATGTGATGGGCATAACCCATGCTGAGTGTTTGTAAAAAGGTTATTTGTTAGTAAGAATTTCATGACCTGGAGATGAATACACCTTTCGCGTAGCTTAGAAAGAGGTGAGAGAATAGCAATTGGCTGATAGTTTGTCAGTTCTGTGGAAGGTCCCCCATTATGAAGTGGGATTACATGGGAAATTTTCCGCAGTTGAGAGACCTTGTTTTCGAGAATGGATCTATTTATAAGGATTGATACTGGGAAGGCTATAGATTCAGCTGCAATTTTGAGTTATTCACAGGGTAAGTTATCTACAGCAGGTATAGTAGGCTTTAGTTTCTGTAGTAGTTTTTTATAGTGGCTGTAGGAACTGGGGAGAAAGAGAATGAGGCATTGATAGTTGTAGGCTTGGCTGGTTTGGTATCAGCAGAAGGAGCTTGCTGTTTGGAAAGGCAATTATAGATTCACAAATCCAGGCTTTTAAACCAGAAAGTTGAAAGAGATGGAAAAACTGCCAAAATGGCCAATAAAGTACAATTTCTGGGCCAGAAACCACTCCTCTTGTGGCAGATAGGTTACCTAGTGCTTAACACTCCCACTGATAAGCTAGAAGGCTTCCCTCCAATACAGAACGTCTTGGGGGCTCAGAAGCTTACATACAGTCCTGGATACAGCAAATCTGTATCTGGACTAGACTAGTTACAGGAAAGGTGGAAAAAGCACAAACACGGGCTTTTAAACCAGAAAGTTGAAAGAGATGGAAAACTGCCCAGACGGGATGAATTAGTGATACACATTTCACTGCAAAGCATGTGATCTGTACTTGCCCGTGCCAGTGCTTTTGACTGTAATATTCTGATGAAGACATTAGATTCATGGGACACTAGACATTATTAGGGAAGATTAGGGGCAGAGATGCTATCTTTATGAATGGAATCTTCTAGCCTCTTGCTCCACTAATGAGGTTCATAGGTTCATAGGTAGGTACTAGGCTATCGGCCCAAGGGCCTACGTAAGCCTAGCCAAATAGGCTCCCTGGCTTACGCCACCCAAGAAAGTTATTTTTCTGTGCCACTGTCGAGCAGAGACACAGAAGTGATCCCCGGGGTGTATTTCCTATTTCCCATCCACTCATCAAGATTTTTATTGAAGAGTGCTAATGAAGAACTTTGCTTGACATAGATGGGTAGCCTGTTCCAGAGTATGGGAAGTCTATGGGACAGGAATCTATCCCTCCAGCATGTCCTGTTTATTGTGGTGGCAAGGTTTAGGTCCCTAGAGCATGTAGCTCGGAGGGATTGGGATTTCTTTAGGTGTAGCATGTCCAACAGCTCTGGATTTGACATAGCTTTATATGTCAGGCAGAGATCACCTTGGAGTAGGTGATATGCTATGGAGTAAAGCTGGAGGTTTTTGAGGCAGTCAGTGTAGGGCATTTATTTGAGGCCAGTAATCCTCTTTGTGAGGTACTTCTGTGGCCTTTTCAGCTGCTGCAGATGTCTTGTGAGGTACATTCCAAAAGGGACGTTGTACTCTATAATGTGTCTAATGAGTGTCGAGTAGAGGGGAACAATGACCTCTTTTTTCCTGGACTAGAACTCTTTTATGATGAGGTGTGCCATGTAGAAGGACTTCCTGACTACTGTGGCAATGTGACTATCAAAGGAGAGACTACTGTCCACCTGGGTTCCAAGGTCTCTTATCATGCATTCGGTGTTAAGTAGATTGCTGCCTATGTGGTAGTTCATGGGTACAGAATTTTTACCAAAGGTGATGACACTGCACTTTTTGGCATTGAGCTTGAGGCCATGGCTCTGACACCAGGCATCTGTCTCAGAGAGGCCCTTCTGTTAACAATACCGAGCTTATGTCTCCTGTGGGTGCCTTTGTTGTAGTAAGCTGGCTTATTCTGTATGCACTGTGTGTTTGGGTCTCCAGATGTAGAGAATGATATAACATTTATTGCATGGCTCCTTCCTTGTGCATGAGTCATGTGATGTTGAATGCCTATGAATGTGTATGCTGCTGTCTTTGAATCCCATTATTTAATATTAGTCCCCCAGAGCTCTCTAGATTTCTCTCTTGATGTGTACATCCCACCTGTTTTTAGGAATCCCATCGTCCACCGTATCTCAGTGACAAGATCACATAGTTGTTTTTTGCATGAAAATCAGTTATTCCCTTCACCCTCAAGAAAATACAGACATTGAGTTAATATATTAACACCAAAGCCCATGTCATTGCTACAGCACCATATTGGAAATTATCCGCCTAATGCTACTAACTCTTCAGTCAGTTTTTACTAACAAACCTCTCTCATTAAGAGTATTAACATATTTATTGGTACCCACATACCTGACAATTGTAAAATAGTCAAGATACTAAACATGTAAATATGACTGTTATCTTCTTTCACATGCACTATTAAGCTATATTGTAAATACTCCCACTGACTGAAATGTGTGTTATTGAATATCTCATGATGACTATTACCTGTTGTAAATTGTAAATTGTTTACTGAACTTACTTAGATATGTCAAAACAAAAACTTTGTCTTCTATTAGATTCTGCTTAATATGTGATCTGGTCATGCTCATGTGATCTCTTACCATTGTATTAACTGTATATGTCAATGTTGTCTTTACTTATGTGGAGCTTTTCTCCCCGGGCCTCTGCTGAAAAAGGACCTGTGTCCAGTCAGACTTTCCTGGTCAACAAAAGTGAAATAAATATTAACTGCTTATTTAAAATTATCGCCCTAGCACTGCACTGAAAGTGGAACTTTCCATACAGTAATTCTTGATTAATGGTTGTTGTGTCTTTCGGCTTTTCCCGGTTAGGGGTCGCCACAGCGGAACTCCGGTCCGCTAATGATTGGCAGTAGATTTTTACGTGCCGAGTTGCCAGCCCTGAGGCGCAACCTTCAACAAAGGTATGCCCATTCACGCATGTCTCCACACAGAAGACGCTTTAGCTGAGAATCGAACATATATATATATATATATATATATATATATATAGAGAGAGAGAGAGAGAGAGAGAACATATATATATATATATATATATATATAGAGAGAGAGAGAGAGAGAGAGAGATATAGATAGATATAGATATATATAGATATACACACACACACACACACACACACACACACATACACAAATATATCTATCTATACATATATATATATGTGTGTGTGTGTGTGTGTGTGTGTGTGTGTGTGTGTGTATGTATATATATCTATCTATATATATGTGTGTGTGTGTGTGTGTGTGTGTGTGTGTGTGTGTGTGTGTGTGTGTGTGTATATGTATAGATATATGTGTGTATGTATATGTATAGATGAGATGGTAATACTATTGTTTGAACACCAGCACAGACGTCTGCAGAGAATTGAGGATACACACAGGGATATGGGAAGAGGGGACGGTACTGTGAAAAATGAGGGCAATGTATACACATAGAAACAGCTCAATTTGTATATACAGTGGAGTTTATGCCACTTCATTAAAAGAAAGTTTCACTGGAATAAATTCAGACAAAATAAATATAGTGACCGCCCAATTCAGTGAAAAATTGAATAGAACACAAAAACAGTGATTTTCAAAGGGGATGGGAACAAATGCCTCTGCACGTTTCACACCCTTGTGACTAACTATATATTAAGTCTGATAACGCAAAACAGTGGGTATAAAGAGAAACTTCCCTCACCCCACTGTGTGCCAATCTTGCTGTAACCTGTATCAATGAAACGGACAGCCCATTCTTGTTTGGCAATCAAAACAATTCAATGAAAGTAATGGAGCGCGCACAGTATTTACAGTGACAACAGTAATGTTAACATAGGTACATCGGTAGGTACTAGGCTATTGGCCCTAGGGCCAATACAATCCTAGCCACAAAGATTCCCTGGTTTTTGCCACCCAAAAATTTTATTTTTCTGTGCCGCTGTCAAGCAGAAGTGATCCCCGGGGTGAATTTCCTATTTCCCATCCGATCGTCAAGATTTTTCTTAAAGAGGGCTAATGAGGTGCTCTGCTTGACATGAATGGGCAGTCTGTTCCAGAGTATGGGGAGTCTCTGTGACAGGAACCTATCCTTCCAGCATGTTTTGTTTATTATGGTGACAAGGTTTAGGTCCCCGGAGCGTGTGGCTCGGAGGGATTGGGATTTCTTTAAGTGTAGCATGTCCAACAGCTTTGGGTTTGACATGGCTTTGTATGTTAGGCAGAGATTTCCTCTGAGTAGGCAGTATGCAATGGAGTAGAGCTGGAGTTTTTTGAGATGGTCTGCATAGGGCATCTGTTTGGGGCAGGTGATCCTCATTGTGAAATATTTCTGTGGCCTTTCCAGTTGCTGTAAATGTCTTGTGAGATATATACAAAATTGGGCATTGTACTCTATAATAGGTCTAATGAAGGATGAGTAGAGAGGAACAATGACCTTTTTTCTGGATGACAAACATTTTGTGATGAGGTGTACCATGTAGAAGGATTTTCTGACTACTGTGGCGATGTGGTTATTGGAGAGACTACTGTCCACCTGTGTCCCCAGGTCTCTTATTACACTTTCAGTGTTGAGGACTACTGCCTATGTGGTAGTTCATGGGCACAGGGTTTTTCCCAAAGGGAATGACTCTGCATTTTTTGGCATTGAGCTTGAGGCCATAGTTTTGACACCAGGCATTTGTGTCAGTGAGGCTCTTTTGTAGAATGTCCACATCATTTGGGGATTCAATGATGGCACCTAGTTTGCAGTCATCTGTGAACTGTTTTAGCCATATACCCTCTGTGTTGGCCTGAACTTCAGAGGAGTAGATGCCAAACAGGAGTGGACCCAGGTCTGAACCCTGTGATACTCCACTTGTCACTGGTCTGGAGTCAGATTTGGAGTCGGCTACTTTCACGGTGTGGGTTCTGTCAGTGAGCCAGTTGGCAACCCATTGCGTGACATAGGGATTTATGCCCATCTGTTAATGAATGCCCTCAAAAACAAACAAATTCATAGATATATCATAGGTACAGTTACGTTGTATGAGCTAAATTAAACATCAACAACTGGGTAGTATGCCCTTTGAATAAATGTAGGTTTGTGACATTTGAATAAACAAAACAAAACGGTGAAAAAAAAATAGCAAGTGTAGTAACAGTATACTTGTTATATTGGCAAGTGCAGAAATACACATGCCCAATGAAGGTGAAGAGTAATATTTTTAGCATTCCTATTCTATCATGCCTTCAGGGAGTGTAATTACATGTATTACCCTCCTTCTAGTTATGCAAACAAATTCATTAGTTGAACAACCACAGATGTGTAAACCAAAGGAAAAATGACAAAGCCTGAAAATCCAATAAGAATTCATTAGTCGAGCCCACCTTCCCCATTCTCTATTTTGACGTATGCAGATTTTACCTGCTTTGATTTAGACCCCCTGCAATGATTCTTAACAGCCTTACTATGAGTATATGACTTAATTCTGAAAGATATCAGGATTCAATAATGCATTTTGTCCAAATACTCGAGGAATCTAAATAAATCTTTATTTTGATACCTAATGCCTGAAACACAATTATGTGTACTGGCTCATGTTTGGGTATAAAGTGCTTTGCAGTGGAGTTTTTTTCTATAAAGGTTCCTGCGGACTTTAAAGTGCCAAAAACACATGCATCCCCCAGCTTGGGAGAAGTAGTTTACTCTGTATTTAAGAGAAAAAGCACACTTTGTCTCCAATTTTAGAATCTTGTTTGCTGTACTAATGATATGTGTAAACTGATGAATGGTTTTAGTTACTTTTATGACTTCTGTGTGTTTAACCGTGGTTTGAGGAAGATGGAGGACCATTCTAGATGCAGTACTATTGATTCATGTAGCACACTTTAAGCAGCACATTATCGTCTGTATAAACAAGTAATAATGCCAACTGGATGTGTGTTTTTCTATAAATAACGCACACTCAGGGGTGTTTTGAGGCACAATGCTGAAAGAAGTGGGCCTGTACACACCCTAGAGGGCATTATGCACTTAGAGAATGGGCTATCTACTAAATTTTGTATTTTTGTTTTATTACTATATAATTTTTTAAATATTTTTGATGTAAAATAGTTCCTCCCCCTAATGTTTAAAACTTGTAATGACTGTTGGGTTATTGTATATTCAAAATACAAGTTATGTGGGTATTTAATGTGCACACACACAGCAATTAGAGCCATTTTGTTGAGTCAATATATCTTGAGATGTCTCTGTGCATGCATATCAATGAAATAAAGCAATACAAGTCATTTCATCCCTCCACCTTCATTTCTATTTTTTCCCCATATTGCTTCTCTGTACATCCATTCTAGATATTACGAATTTCTTCTCTCTTAATGTTTCATGTTGTGATGGACTACCTTTGACAGCCATAGCTGTCTGTCTCTCTCTCTCTGTCGCATTCACAGTCCCAGTCCCTTTCACTGTTGCACATAGTCATAAGCACACAAACACACATAGACACGCACACATATACCTTTCTTTTTTAAAAATATATATTTAAAATTTTAGTTTTATTATCGCTAACCAGAAAAGTGCTGTTTAGTGTGTAAAAGAAAAGGGGAACACTAGCTTTTTCTCTGTCCGAGCTTCATGCAATATGTTGCTGTGAAGCGGCAGGCTTGTTTTTCAATGGCTGTTACCTGTACATTAATAACCCTGCTGGGGAATGCTCATTCTGTATTCTGGGTGGTGGTGTATAAGTCACCCATTGTAAAAAGTGCCTGCTAGAGATGGAATGGCTGTTGTACACAGGAGTTTCTATGTGTAGTTAAGGTTTCCAAATCATACCTCCATGGTTCAGACCTGCCTTCTGATTACAGACTGCGTAGTTTCACATATGTTTATACTGCATGACTGACTGCTCTAGCTACCCATTTCTTTTACCCTCTAGCTACCCATTTCTTTTACCCTCTAGCTACCCATTTCTTTTACCCTCTAGCTACCCATTTCTTTTACCCTCTAGCTACCCATTTCTTTTACCCTCTAGCTACCCATTTCTTTTACCCTCTAGCTACCCATTTCTATTACCCTCTAGCTACCCATTTCTTTTACCCTCTAGCTACCCATTTCTTTTACCCTCTAGCTACCCATTTCTTTTACCCTATAGCTACCCATTTCTTTTACCCTCTAGCTACCCATTTCTTTTACCCTCTAGCTACCCATTTCTTTTACCCTCTAGCTACCCATTTCTTTTACCCTCTAGCTACCATTTCTTTTACCCTCTAGCTACCCATTTCTTTTACCCTCTAGCTACCCATTTCTTTTACCCTAGCCCTTGTCAAAAACTGGCCGAAAATGGTTGTAAAAAAATGCCCAGTGAACTAATTCATGCACCTGGTTAATAACAATTAAATTATGAGCAAGAGGTTTTGATTCAGAGATTTCATTAAGGGTCTCTTTCTTCTGCCAGATTTCAATAAGGGTCTCTTTTTCTCCTTGTAGATTTCATTAAGGGTTTCTTTTTCTTCTGTTACAGTATTTTCTTTGTATAGACAGTGACGTGAGTATGAAGTGACTGGGATATAATTACTACGTTCAGTTCATAAGTAATCTCAGTCATTATCCATTGTGTTAGTAGGGAAGTACAGTACTCAAGTAATGTTGGCTTACAAAGAGTAATGTCTGCTGTCACAGCAGGATTATTTATGCATTTATATATTTATTTGAATTTGTACACCAGGGTAGAGCGCTGATCAATTCTGACCAATTCCATTCTCAGTCTGAGGTAAATAATGAGCAGACACACAAAATAGATCTGAGTACAGTAATAGATAAGTGATAATCAAACAGTATAATGGAGACATTGTGATCTAATATATTAATTTTTCCAGAAGTTTCAACACATTTCAGAAATTAGAATAAAATAAATTAGTGGCGTGAAAAGGAGGAAAGGATCTTAATGGTTGAGTTAGATCGGTGAAGACATAAAGTAGACAAGTGATATGACCTTGGGGTGTAACAGATACATGCTACTTGATTAAACAAATGTGATTTTAGTATAGATCAGAACTTGGAGTAAGAGGTTAAGTCTTTAATTTCAGGTCAGAGGGACTCCCACAGTTTGGGCCTGACAATTGAGAATTTATAATCTGAGATATGTAGCATGGAGTGTGGGATTTGTAATTTAGGGACTGAGTAGCTCAGGTTTCTTAGGTTGTATGTGTATGTGGGGGTATGATTAGTTTTGAGGGTAAAAGAGGGACAGCATGTTCATGTAGAAGTTTTAACAGTTATGATCTTAAAAGTAGGTCTGCTCTTAGAATTATAGAGCAGTCTTCATTAGTTGGGAATTGTGTAATAAAAATACATATTTTGTTTTAATGTGTTTGAATAGTGGAAGATTTTTAGTAGAGGCTGCTGATGTAAGAGGAAGGCTGAATTCAAGTTATAGAAGTAGGATTCTTTCCTTATTACAAATCTGTTAGAATGTGAGAGAAAACGGGGATACATTTTGTAAATAAGGGATTTTTTACGTATATTATCAAGATAGTGCGGAGGTTGAGTGAGGGGTCTAACCAGAGACCACAATACTTGGAAGAAGAGACTTGCTCTAAAGGATGAGTATTGTGATCATAGATTGTTAAACTTTCCTTGGAGCTAATGAATTTTTATTTAGTACTAAAAATTGCAGATTTAGTTTTGGATCTATTTAGTATGTGGTTTTTAGTAGTAATCCACTCATTGAGGCGGCTGAAGTCAAATTGTTGATCTTGCTGTATGGTAGTTAGGATGAGATTGGAGTGGCAAAGGACCATGTCATCTGCATATAGGAGGTGAAGAAGGTAAGGAAGATAAGTGGAAGTTTATTTCATATTAGGGTTACCACCTGTCCCACTTTGCGAGGGACAGTCCCTCTTTGGGCAGTTATGTCCTGCAAATAAATTGCAAATGTCCTGAGATTTTAGGACAAAATTATTTCCTGTGTTTTATGTAATAGTTGCATAAAACAGTTATTCTGTATATGAAACACCTAAATGTTATAAGAAACATAATAGGAAACTAAAATACTACAAGAATAAGCTTTTATTTAGGGAAAAAAGTAAAGTTCTGTCCTTTGTACTAGCCGTGGGTATGTTTCGCCCTGCAAAATCTGATGTTTGTACCAAAAATGTCCCACTTTGGGCATTTGAAAATGTGGCAACCCTATTTCATATGGACCTGCCATTCCAGATATCATATGAGTACTTTTGGGTCTGCCAGACATCTTCTTTGTCCCTTTGTTATGAATTAAGTACTGGAGGCTCCTGAATCCTGTTTCACTTTCTTAGCAATGGGTCTTCCCCTTTTTCTTTTCTCTCCTCTTCGTGCTTATGTTTGTTTATGAGTGAGGCCTTGGTTATGTACTGAAGCATAGATGTGGTGATGCTCTGTAACAGGGAAAAGATAACCATTTAGAAAAGAATAGTCACATGACTTGAGTTGAAGCTGGCATGGTACTGGGGTCCCTGCCACATACACACGGGTTCAACATTTGGACAGGTTAACAGGCTTGCTATCCTCTGTAAGGCAGTGTTTGTAATACAAAGTCCATTTAAAAGAAGTCTGATGTAATTGCTTGTATGTCATATTTTGCGGATCTGTTACTTAATACCAGAGTTCAGCTAGTGACTATTGCGGCCTCATCTAAAAACTACCATCATAATTGTATTTCTAATCATTTCTAGTGATTCATCAGTTTGAAGCCCTAACATTCAACATAGTAATCTCTTTTAGATAACCAAATATGGTGCCTCTAATGGATGGTCTTAAAAAATGAAAGGTACACAAACAGAATTTCACAGAAGGTATATACATAGAATTGCAGAACAGTTAAATAATCAGAAGTAGCCACAATTTTAAAACTGCAGTAATAATCTTTATATTAGGGAAAAAAAAATCCAAATGCATTGATATTTCAGTATGTCATAATGGGAATGCATGTGTTGGGTTGAGGGAATTCTCTTGAAAAGAGACATGCTTAAGATGGAAATAGGTTGTATCAACAAGGACTACTGATTAAATGGCATTTTGCCTCGACTGTTAACTTTCCAACGTATATTCTTTATCATTTGGTGCTTTTTCAGTCAGCTATAAAAAGGGGGGTACCCCATTTAAAATATAATGTAGAGTTTTGTTGAAGCATCATTATGTCCGTCAATTTCAAAAGCTCTTGAATTCAGCATTTTTGCTTGAAATAACTGATGTACTTCAGATACAAGATCCAGTTTTTATTACTGCATCACAGCATATCTCTGTCACAGACAGCTTTGCTTCAAGTCCTGTTGATTCTACTCAAAGATAGCTAATTTTTTACAGTTTATGTTGAGTCATTGCTCTTCATAAATGACAATTCACAGTACAGTGGAAACAAACTTAGCATCTGTATTTATTTAACTGTTTATGTACATTTATTGACCAGGAATATCCAACTAGGATGTCCTCATTTTCAGCACACTCCTAGGAAAAAAAAAATCCAGAAACATTAAAGAACACGAAATCAACATTCAACAACATCTTGAGAGACATTATGAAACAACATACAATAGGAGTCCTAACAGTGGGAATTGACAAAATAGAGTACATCATATATAAGAGAAATTATAATACAGCATACAGTATGATTCACTGTGAACTGTCTAAATAATATACCTCACATGTAAAGAGTAAATAAAAATGTGATATAGTATTGTTTGTAAAGATTATAGTTGTCAAGTAACAGCAAATCTGAAAACAAAAATGCCCCTAAAAATTAAGTATAGTTCCAGCAGGAAGTCAGTTTGTTTGTGTCTTTCGGCTTTTCTTGGTTAGGGGTCGCCACAGCGGAACTCCAGTCCGCTAATGATTGGTAATTGATTTTTACATGCCAAGTTACCAGCCCTGATGCACAACCTTCAACGAAGGTACACCCATTCACGCATGTCTCCACGCAGATGACGCTCTAGCTGAGAATCGAACCGGACAGCGTCTTACTGTGAGGTGACAGGAAGTCAGTAATGTACAAAAATGTTATGATAGTCACTGACTTTCAAATAATTAATAGCTATAAGCATAGGTTCATAGGTTCATAGGTAGGTACTAGGCTATTGGCCCTAGGGCTTATATAAGCCTAGCCAAAGGTACCCTGGCATTCGCCACCCAAGAAAATTATCTTCCTGTGCCACTGTCGAGCAGAGCCACAGAAGTGATCCCCCGGGGTGAATTTCCTATCTCCCATCCAATCATCAAGATTTTTCTTGAACAGTGCTAATGAGGAGCTTTGTTTGATATAGATAGGTAGTTTGTTCCAGAGTATGGGAAGTCTCCGGGACAGGAATCTATCCATCCAGCATGTTCTGTTTATTGTGGTGACGTTGTTTAGGTCCCTAGAGCATGTAGCTCATAGGGAATGGGATTTCTTTAAGTGGAGCATGTCTGAAAGCTCTGGGTTTGACATAGCTTTTTGTGTTAAGCAGAGATCACCTCTGAGTAGGCGATATGCAACGGAGTAAAGTTGCAGTTTTTTGAGACGGTCTGCATAGGGCATCTCGTTGAGGCCGGTAATCCTCTTTGTGAGGTATTTCTGTGGCCTTTCCAGTTGTTGTAGATGTCTTGTGAGGTACATACCAAAAGGGGCATTGTACTCTATAATGGGTCCAATGAGTGACGAGTAGAGGGGAACAATGACCTCTTTTTTCCTGGATGAGAAACCTTTTGTGATGAGGTGTGCCACATAGAAGGATTTCCTGACTACTGTGGCGATGTGATTATCAGAGGAGAGACTACTGTCCACCTGTGTCCCAAGGTCTCTTATCACACTTTCGGTGTTAAGTAGACTACCACCTAGGTGGTAGTTCATGGGTAATGAGTTTTTACCAAAAGGAATGACAATGCACTTTTTGGCATTGAGCTTGAGGCCATGGCTTTGACACCAGGCATCTGTCTCAGCAAGGCCCTTTTGTAGGATGTCCACATCTTTTGGAGTTTTGATTATGGCTCCTAGTTTGCAGTCATCTGGGAACTTCATTAGCAAAGACCTTCTGTATTGGCCTGTACTTCAGAAAAGTAGATACCAAACAGGAGAGGACCCAGGACTGAACCCTGTGGTACTCCACTTGTCACTGGTCTGAAGCTGGATTTGGAGTCTGCTACTTTCACAGTGTGGGTTCTGTCAGTGAGCCAGTTGGCAACCCATCTTGTGACATAGGGATTTATACCTAGTTTAGTGAGTTTATCTATAATTCCAGAGTGGGGGATGGTGTCAAAAGCCTTGGCGAGATCTAGATAGGCTGTGTGAACCACCTTACCCTCATCTATGGCTTTGGTGACTGCTTCAAAGAAGTCTATCAGGTTTAGGAGACATGCTCTGCCTTTTACAAACCCGAACTGGGTGGGGTCCTGAGTTTGGAGATTACCAATGTCATTGTTTATAAGTTCCATGATGATAAGCTCCATAGCCTTTCAGACCAGGCTCGTTAGGCTAATTGGGCGGTAGTTTCCGGGGTCTGTGGTGGCTCCCCCTTTGTGGAGTGGGATAACTGTCGCTGTGCGCCATTCAGTGGGCACATAGCCTGAGGTGAGGCTATGATTGAACATGGTACTTAGGTGGGATGCCATTTCGTTCTGTAGTTCATGTAGAACACAGACTGGGATGTCATCAGGTCCCATGGATGCTGCTGTGTTCTTGGCTTTGGATAGTGTGTTTTTTACCTGTGCAACCGTGATTACAGGAACTTTGCATTCTTCTGGTATAGAGATGGGCCCTTTAATGGATGACAGAGGGGTAAAGTTAGCACTGAACCTATCTGCCAGGATGTTAGCAATATCCGTTGGTTCTGTATATTTAGTGCCATTGTGCTGTAACTCAGAGCAGATCTGAGTGTTGCCATTGAGATTCTTGAGATAGCTATAGAATGCTTTGTGGTTGCCTTTAGAGTCAGTGGCGATTTTGTTTTCATAACTAGTTTGGGAGGATTTTATGAGGGATCTCAGCTTCTTACTGAAGCTGACCAGGGAGTTTCTCCAACCATGGGATTTTACTCTTTTTTGCAACAGTTTCTTTCTTCTGTTGTAGAGTTTGTTTATGGCAGGGGACCACCAGATTGGCTTCCTTTTTTTGGAGGATAGCATCTTGGTTCTGTTAGGGATTGCATGATCCATGCACTCATATAAGTGCTTATAAAGTGCATTTGTGTAGGATTCAGCAGTCATACCTCTATTGTCCGTCAGCATGGGTGTCGTGAAGTTTGCCACGTCTGTCTTAAGAAGCATGAAGTTGGCTTTGGAGAAATTTTTTACTGTGGTTTCCCTAATGGGGGGTGGGGGAGGGATTTGGATGTCTAGGGTGATTAGCTTATGGTCGGATCTGTCCAACAAGGAACTGACCTCTGGTGTGGAGCACCGGTTGCCCTTGTTGGTAATAACCAGGTCTAGAATATTGCTGCCCCTGGTGGGGGTGTGGATAAGTTGATCTATGGCATTGGAATTTATGAATTCCAGAAAACGTTGAGCACAAGAGTTGGTACATGAGTAATTTTCCCAGTTAATGGTAGGGTAGTTGAAATCGCCCATTATTAGGGTGTTAGGTTGTACCCTAATATTTTCCAGTGTATTAAGAAATGAGGAGTGGGAATCCTGGGGCATGGTGGGGGATCTGTAGCAAGCTACAATTTGGATTGCGGTCTTGCCCAGAGTTAGTTGCACTTGGATAATCACGGATGCATTATGCTGAGCAACTAGCCTGGAGGTGTAGATACCCTTAATGAATATGGACATGCCTCTGCCTTTAGTGTTTCGGTCCAGGTTAGGTGTCTGAAAGTTGTGGTATGAATTATAGCCTGGTAATGCAGGGGTACTCTCTGGAGCCTTGAACAAGGTCTCTGTCACTGCACAGATGTCGATGTTCTCCATTTTAAGGAGTGCCTCGAGAGAGTGCATTCTGAGGTTTAGACTTCTAGCATTGAGTAGCAATACCCTCAGATTCTTCTTGCCTGTACCTGTTAGGGTAGTGAATTTGTCATTTGAACCTTGCCTAAAAAAGGCACTATAGGGGTGGCTAGAGCCTTAGCCAGTATCTGGAATCCCAGGAGCGACAGGTGCAGGCCATCTCTGGCAAAGCATCGTGGCTTGTCGATCATGTCATCCCAGGCAGACAGATACTGGATCCCCTTAGAATGACACCAGAAGCTTAGCCAGTTGTTGAAGTCAATCATTTTGTCCTTGTACTGTGGTATCATTCTGGGTGATGGCAGGATGCTACTCAGGGCTAGGGTCATACCTGCCTGGGCTACAAGATCGGACAGCTCCTCCATGTCCCTTTTCATGTAGTCCAAAGAGGTACGTCTCGGGTCATTCACACCAACATGGACAATGACAGAGTCATATTTATACTTGTTGTGGAGTGACCTGAGTGCATGTGTTATGTGGTGGATCCTGG
Source organism: Protopterus annectens (assembly GCF_019279795.1). Lineage (NCBI taxonomy): Eukaryota > Metazoa > Chordata > Ceratodontiformes > Protopteridae > Protopterus > Protopterus annectens. The sequence continues at coordinate 625,649,657 of NC_056726.1, read as the reverse complement.
CACCCGACAGGCAGCTGACAGTAACTTTGTCCTTGTTTAGCCTGGTGAGTGGAACATCAGTGTGCCTGACTATAGAGTCACCTATGACTAGAGTGTTGGGTACATTGTTATGCCTTATGGGCTGTGGTTGAGTGGCACACTGAGTTTGTGGGCTATGTGTCATTTGGGTTATGTTGGGGGGGTGGAGATTGCTTGTGTTTCTGCTTTGGAGGTCCCTGTTGCTTGGGCAAGTTTTTACTGAGAGCCTCTTTGAATGTAGGTGTGTGTTTTGTGTTTCTATGTGTGTTTTGGTGGTATAGGTTTTGAGGGACTATGTGCTGCGTGTGGTGTGGTGCAAGTGTTTACCTTCTCCTCTTGACTGTCTAGTCCAGTCTTGAGTGAAGAGAGCTTTGCTTCCAGTTTGGCTATATAAGTGCATCTCTCACAGGTTGTAGTGTTGGGTGGTAGGAGGAGAGGGTTGTCTGTGTACATGAGGCAATTACTGCATTGCCCCAAGATGCCCAGATTCATCAGGTAGACAGGAGAAAACACCGGGGGCTGACCTTAGACATGCCTGGATAGGTGCTTATTTGTCAAGTACTAGAAACTGTTTTCCTCTAGACAGTGAGGAAAGTTGAGTGCTGTAGTAATTTGTAGCTTATTTAGTGCTTACAGTATGTTCTGAACAAGTGCTGAAACAAAAAACTGTCTAGTTCTAAGAAACAAAATTAAGCTAGAAGGCTTCCTTTCAACACAGAAAGGTTTGGGCCCTAGAAGCCTACAAATAGTCCTGGACACAGCAAATCTATATCCAGGCTAAACTACCCACAGGAAAGGCAGAAAACAAGCTTAGAAAAATATATATATATTTTTTTTTTGTAGTGGAAAGAGAGAAAGGAATAGCAGAAACTAAGCTGATTGGCCTTCTCAAATGTTCTCCCTGTACTGGGTAGAATGAGGTAATGACACTAGACTGGGGGGAGGGTCCCAGATCAAATTTACAGTAGGGGCGGGCAACTGCAAAGCCACCAACTATAAAAACACTATACCAACAGGAAGGGAGGGTGGGAAACAAACTGCAGAAATGTTTCTCACAGCTGAAAAGCAGCAGTGAGCCTTTAAATGAAAGTTTTAAACAGCTAAAGGAGCCTCTAGAAGAAAGAGTTTAACTGCAACAAGTTATCAGAAACAAACAACCCAACAGATGCTTAATAAAAATGGACAATTTCCAGTTAATACCTCACACACAGTGAAACTAGCTAGAAAAATACACAGTACACAAAGTGCTATAAATAACAAAGAAATAAAGAACAAAATAAACAAAAAACAGGATACTTAATTTTATATATTACAGCTCTGAGTTTGCTGAGTGTCCTTCCTTTGATTAGCTCAGTGTAAAATGGTGGTTTAGACATGTAGCACATGTTTTGCAGAAAAATACATGGGTTCAAAAGGGCTTACTAGTAGCTGTTTAAGAGTAAACTGTACTGTAAACATGACTGATACAACTAGTGCACAAGTTTCTGAAGTCTACAAAGGACTAATAAGGAACTACTAAGACATTAAGTATACAGATTAAATTTATATAACTAAAAAGGCTTTTCCTATAACTGATAATCCTAATCTCAAAATGAAGGTTTAGATCTTTGGATCAGATTTTTCTTGATTTGTTTTCTTTTTTTTAATGAAGGTGAGCAGACAAAACACACAGCATGGACTGTAAAGTAAATGTTGTCTCTAATGATCTTGTGTGAAACAGAGTAAAAGAAGAGTGATTTTTAACATGTAGGTGTAGGTAACGTAGGTGTAGGTAAAAGTTTAAACTGGAGAACATTTTGCTAAGAAATCATTGGGGCTATTCAAGCTTTACAGAGAACTTAGATAAGTACATTCCTAAGTGGGCAATGTATGATATGTCTATTATGAGAGAAGCATAGAGCAACACGGATGTTTTTTAGCCTGAAGGAGATATCATGACTGATCATCTGTATACAGTAAAAAGACTTTATAACCACATCCAAGTCATGGTGGTTAAAAGAGCTCACTGTCCACTTGGGAACCTGGGCTCTAATAACAGGTTTCGAGGGGTGCCACTATATGATAAGAGGAGGGGGCAGGGATTTTAATCAAGGGAACTATACTTGTAATACCTCAAGTATTGGTATGATCCAGGCTGTTCTGCTGGAAAATATGGGTAGAGAGCTGTTGACAACTGCACCAAATTTCCAGTCATCCATACAGACTAGCCATAAAGGTTGAATACCCAGCTTCACTTGAGGATGAGCTCAATGGAACACCACTGTGATATCTCTGTAGCTAGATGAATAAAGTGATTTATGTCGTACAATCATCATTTATCTAAACTAATGCTACCTAAGTTTAACAAACAGATCCACAATATTCTTCTCATCTATTAATCCACTCTCCATTTCTATAACTATGCCTTCACTGTACCTCTGTAATGTGAATAACATAAACACCACATAAATTAAGTTATAAAAAGTATAACTACTGACTATGCCATGAAGAGCCTTCTGCTTACTGCTCTGATATCCTAAGGCCAGATTGTATTGCATGTATCATGTGTACATATGATTGTCTGTTCTGCCAATGTATAAATATTTGTTAAACAACTACAACCACTTACTAAATCATAGAGATCCTATGAGGGATTGTACAGATATCCTATGACCAGGTTATATAACTTAGATATGTCTGATTTCCTCTGATAATGTTTTAAATACTGATTTGTGTTGATTCTTCAGCTGTAACTGCATTAATTTTTTATTTATTACATTGTAAACATTTTTTACCTTTTATTTTCTATGTACATTGTAGTCTGTACTATTGGAGCTTTTCTCACCAGGCCTCCACTGAAAACAGGTTCTTCTGACCCAATTGGACCATCCTGGTAAACAAATGTCAAATAAATAAATAAAATTAATTTAGCAATAATATGTTCTACACCATTACAGATAATGCCAGTAAGACTAATAAGCTTATAGTTAATGGGGTTAATAGTGGGACCACCCTTATGGAGAAGTGCAACTGCAGCAGTTCTCCAAGCATCACATACACAGCCTGTGGAGAGACTAAAGTTAAAGACAGGAGCTTCACAGCTGCAAGTATATATTCTAGATTATTGTCTGGGCTGTGGAGTTCATGTTTTAATTATCAAGTGCTTATGTGACCTGATATAAGGTGATTACAGGTGGGCTAGTAAGTAGAAAAATTGGGGATGTCATGGGAAGCATGGCAAGCTGGAAGTTGCAGCTAAATTTGTCATCCAGGATATTATCTCTGGTTTCCAGGTCAGAGTGGGACTATGTCACTGAAGATACGTTTAGAGCAGGACTTGGCATTACTTCTGAGTTTCCTAATGTAACAGAAAAAGGCCGCATACTCATTCTTAGCATTGCTGACTACTCTAAGTTCATAATTGGCTTTGCAGTCCCTGATATTTATGCCTAATGGTCTTGTTTAATGCTTTCCTATGACAACCATAAGGAGGAACAGTTTTGTTTTATTACAGAGTCCTAAGCTTTTTTTATTTTTTTCCTATGGAGTTGATTTATTGGGAGGTCTACCAAACGTGTGCTTTTGAATTCTAGTGGTAGATGTGTGGAGCCTCTCCAATACATTTATGCATGAAGGTGTACAGTTCTAAGGAGTATGTGAAGAAAGGTGCCATAAGGAATCAATTTAGTAAAATGTGGCAGTTAGGTGATCCATGATACAGATAACTGGCATTAAGCTTGCTTTAGAATAATCCCAAAATGTAGTCTTTTTTTATGGGTGAGGATACCTATATTAAGGGTGAAAGCTATAGCTAGGTGATCTGATTTAAGTGAAGTGTACAGGAGGTGATCTGATTTACGTAAGGAGGTGTACAGGAGAAAATCTGATTTAAGTAAAGAGGAGTGCATGAAGGAATCCAGGCTCTACTACTCAGGTCGGGGATGGGCTAGAAATGGTGTAGGAATTGTGGTGGGAGAGAGGCTTCAGAAAGCAGTGAGGGATATCATCAGAATTAATGACAAACTCTTGACAATCAGACTCCAGTGTAATGATAAGGCAGTATTCATAATCTCAACCTATGCCCCACAGCAGGGTTGATACTGAGGAAAAGAGTGCATTCAGACAGCAGTTGCAGGACTTACTAGATAAAGCGTGACAACATGAATTGGTGTTGATAATGGGTGACTTGAATGCACATATCGGGACAGACAGAACAGGATATGAGGACTGCCTGGGTCCACATGGGTGGGACAACAGGAATAAGGAAGGAGAAGCCATTCTAGACTTCTGTCTGGCAAATGGCTTGATAGTAGCCAGCACATGGTTCAGAAAGACAGTCACACGATCACATACAAGAGTAGCCAACATGCAACTCAGGCAGACTTCCTCCTAGTAAGGAAAAGGCACTGGGGTAGAATCCGTGATTGCAAATTCATCCCCAGTGAAACAGTCAGCCCACAGCATAAACCATTAGTTGCCATGATCATCTGCAAGCAGTGGTCATAGAAGGCTGTAAGGTCAACAGAGACCAGGCTGAAGACCTGGAAGGTGACTGGAGAGAAAGTACAGTAGTTCAAGGAATTACTCAGGACTCTAGCACCCCAAGAAGAGGAGGAAATAGGTGGAGATGAAGAAGAAGAATGGCAGCACATAAAACAGCATGTGCTAGGACTATAAAAAAGAAATGTGGCCAAGCCTGGTATGGAAATAAGGTACATAAGGAAAGTTGTTGGTGGAATGCAGAAGTCCAAGAAGTCATTAAAAGAAAGAAGGAGTACAGGAAGAAGTGGGAGACAGAAAAGACTGACCAGGCTAGGAAGGACTACTGGTTGGCTAACAAAGAAGCTAAGAAAAAAGTTGCAATAGCAAAGAATAGGGCATCGGAGGCCCTCTACCAGCTTCTGGAAAGTGACTCAGTAAGGGCCACAAAGAAACTATATCAGGTTGCAAGGCAAAGACAGAAAGATAAGGAAGATAGTCAGACACCCTTCATAAGGGATGCCAATAACAACCTGCTCAGCAGTCCACAGGACATCACAGGCAGATGGAAGGAGTATTTTCAGCAGGTTCTGAATGAAGAAAACCCCACAAAATCTGTACTGCCCCAGAAACAGCCTACAGTGAGATAAGAAGAGGAGCCCACCCTAGAAGAAGTAAGAACAGCATTAAGGAAGAGGAAGTCAGGGAAAGCAGCAGGCTCAGATAAGGTCACAGCAGATATGATAAAGACGCTGGGTGAAATAGGGGAGAAATGGCTCCTGAGAGTACTAATAGCAGCGTGGAGAGAAAGGCGTATCCCAGATGACTGGAGAATGAGCTTACTCATGCCAGTGTACAAAAACAAAGGGGACATCCACAACTGCAGGCAGTACGGAGGCATCAGACTCCTACCACATTGCATGAAAGTTCTGGAGAGGGTGACTGATAAACGAATATGCAGAGTAGTAGAATGTAAGATGGGAGATGAGCAGTTCGGATTCAGATCAGGATACAGCACAATTGACCCGAAGTTTGCATTGAGAGGTACTTGAGAAAAAGGTAGAGATGAGGTGAGAATCCAAATGGACATTCCTAGACTTGGAGAAAGCATATGACAAGGTCTCAAGAAATCTGATCTGGGCAGTACTGAGGAGGTTTGAAGTCCCAGAAACATTAGTAGAATTAGTGCAAGCTATGTACAAGGACCCATGACTCAAGTATGACCCGAGGTGTTCCCAGTGGCAGTGGGTGTACACCAGGGTTCGGCTCTGATCCCACTGCTGTGCATACTGGTGATGGACTACATTAGCAAACAGGTTGGAGGGGACAGTTCAACAAAGTTGCTGTATGCAGACGATGTGGCAGTACAGGCAGACTCTGAGCTAGAATTTCAGCAAAGGATAGGAGAATGGAATGCAAATCTGAAGGCACAAGGGGTGAAACTAAGCATTGATAAGATGGTGGTAATGGCAGCAAATTGGGGAAATCATAAGAAGCTGAGAATAGAGATAGAAGGGAAGATAGTGGAACAAGTAAACATCTTCAATTATCTGAGAGGGGTGGTTGAGGAGAAGGGTAGTCTGAATGAAGAGGTCAAAGCTAGAATCAGAGGGGCTGCAGCCAACTGGCATAGAGTATCAGGTGTAGTCTATGACAGAAGAATGCCAAAGAAGTTGAAAAGTGAGGTGTACAAGACAGTGGTGCGACCAGTACTACTTTATGGTAGAGAAACCTGGACAGTAAGAACAGATGAAGAAGTTAGAGGTGACGGAAATGAAGTGCTTGAGAAAGGTGGTAGGATGCACACTGTGGGGCAGATGAGGAAATAAGGACATAAGAGCAGAAGCCAAATTAGCTCCAATTGCAGAAAATATCAAAGAGAACAGATTACGGTGATTTGGGCAGGTGTAGAAAAATAGAAAACAAGAATTGTTAATGTCTGTTATGTACTTCATAGATAAAGATTCTAGTTGTCTACTGATGTACTATGTTCTTCATCTGTAACTATGTTTGTAATTAATTGCTATGTTAATCAAATTGTTAATCGCTATGTAAATCCAATGTAAATACTGTCTGTATATTTTAACTGTGGAGCTTTTCTCCCCAGGCCTCCGCTGAAAATGGACCTATGTCCAGTCGGATACTCCCGGTCAACAAATGTAAATAAATAAATAAATAAATAAAATCTGGTGAAGATTGGAACAGACAGGAAGAAGGTAAGAGGAAGTGAGGATGCCCAGCAAAGAGGTGGATGGATTGTGTGAAAGAAGATCTGCGACATTCAGGCATGAGTGTTGAAGAAGGCAGGACTGTGGCACTGAATCAAGAGAACTGGCGACAGTTAACATAATACCCTGACTCCATGTAGAAAAATGGGAAAAAGGGAGGCTGTTGATGATGAGTACAGGAAGAGATGTAGGTGGTAAGGAAATGGTGAAGAAGGTTTGCACCTTTGGTGGGGGTCTGGACAACTGGAATATTCAGCTGTGACCAGCTATTGCTTCCCTTTAGGCCTGAAGTTGTCAGTGTACATATGTAACTTTCAGTGGAATCTTTGTGTTTGAAACAACAGAGTCAATTTCTGAAGAGTTTCTGATCTAGAAAGACAAATGTAGCAGAATAAGTTTTAAAAATAATGAGAATGCAACTTGGGCTACAAACTGTTTCACTGTCTGCTTCCTTCAGCTGTACATTACATTTCCTGACATGTTAAACATTAATCAAAAAAGTCTGATCATGGGAGTAAGAAAGACATTCACTAGCAGTATTTAAAATCACTGATCAGTGAGAGGTTCACTTTAAATGATTCTATCCCATTTTATTATATAAATTATGTAAACAATTTGTGTATTTATTATTATTTATTATTATTTATTTACATTTGTTGACTGGGAAAATCCGACTGGACACAGGTCCTTTTTCACCGGAGGCCCAGGGAGAAAAGCTCCACAATAAAAACAACAATTAATTACAAGTTATAAGAAGTATAGGTAGGTTTTGTTTAACAACAGTAGTAAACAGTTATAGTTAAAAATTAAATTATTTAGTTAAATGGTACAACACTTATATCATTGGTGCCATAAAGACTAACAAGCATTTTAATAGCTGAGCTATTTATTTATTGACTTGCATTATGCGATTGCCCAGTAGTCACATGACTATTGGTCACATGGTATGCATGGTCAGTCCAACTATCATATGAATTCACCATCCAAGGCTTAGTATGGTACTTGTCCTTGAGCTCAAGAAAAATTAGCCTTAAAGTGCTTAATGAGCAATTAGTTTGATCATCTTGTGCTGCAGAATCACACTGAAAAATAACAAATTGTCCTTCATGGTCTTTAGTTAACTAGTTACTAAAGAAGGAAGTAAAGATATATGTTATAGAAATAAAGATTCATAAAATAAAAGAAGAGTGAAGAACATAGAGAGAAAGAGATAAAACTTTCCAAAAGTCATACAGTAAAACTGATTTAAAGTAGACTGAGTGAAACAATCCCGGCCACTAACTACAGATGAAAGATGAAAGAGCTCATGGTAAATACAACTCAGTAAGATGGAATAAGACTGTACCAAGTGGGGTTACATAAATGAATGGTCATGTGACATTAGTAGAAGCTTGCTTCAGACTGGAAAAACCAACCCCTATAATTAACAGAGTATAGAAATGTATTAATTTTTACTGTGACAGCTGGGGACCATGTTTAGCTCTACCAAGTAAGGACATTTCCACCAAAAAAATGTTTTGCAGCTGTCCTGGTCTATGGACAGGAAAAACAGGATTAACTAGGTAGATTGTCTTTCTTTTTATTTTCTGTAATTTACAAAAGAGTGTTGCTTCTATGATCAACTGTTATTTTTACTCGGCTACGCAGAGTTCAGTTGAAGGCACAGAGCCAGAGGGGCTGGGAGATGGGGAAAGAACAGTTGTAGTCACTCTTAATAATTTGTTTGGATCCAAATGGTCCCAGATTTCTGATAAGCTTCCTTAAAGTGAAAAGATTCTTGGTGGTTGCATTTGGGACATTTCCCATTAAGAATTATGCTTCTGTACTTCAAACATTGAAGTAGTAGAAAACAAATATATTTCTTCAGCTTCACAGAGGAACTTCTATATATGTATGTGGGTTTGTGAGTTTGGCAGGATGGATTTTAAACAACACAAAGACACTTTAGATAATGACAACCCCTCCATTTGGTATCCTAACATGACTGAACTCTTTAGAAGAAATGTGTCTCCCATAACATGCAGCTTCCTTTAACAAGACCTTTAGCATTTTAAGCTTTGTCCACTATCCTACAGCCCTATCACCAGATGTGGGGACTGCTTTTCCATGTCTGTTCCTTACTGTCTACACCAAGCTACAAGATAGTGAAGATACTTTGTAGGTAGTTACTGGGCATGTACTCCAGGAAACCATTCAGGAGCATAGCCTACTTTCCCAATATCGTTATACGGTTGTGTGACTCAAAGGCACACAGTTGGCAATTAGAGGCTGAGTGGATCAAACCCTGGACTATAGGAAACAACTGGTTAACATCTTATACCTTTAATTCTCTGGGCTGATATGGAGGACATTTCAATAATCATAATCTTGTCAAAGCGACCTTTCCAAAAATTCTAATTCATACAATTCACATTTAAAAATGTGTCTTAACTGCTGTATGAGGACGTTCACCTTAGTAGGGTGCTGTGTGAAATGGTTTTGCAGACCTGCTGTTAAAGAAAAGTACAAAGGTTTCCTGTAGCTCTACTTAGTTCATAGGAAATTACATCCATGTTCAGCGAACATTCTAGTTTCTTTTTACTGAGTTTGATTTGTGTTTCATTTCTGAGTAAATTAAAAATATCTTTTAACAATGCTTTTCTCTGCCGCAATGTGATGCACACACTTTTTTTTGTTCTTTTGAGTTAGCTGTCTGATGGAGCCCATTATGATAAACGTTATTGGAGTGGGATAAGAAAACGTCACTATACAGCAGTGTGAGCTGACTCACACAATGCCTCTGTGCTAGCAGAATAAACCATATTCAAGGTTAAACAATTATAGAAGGAAATGTTTTATTATAACACAGTGGCCAGTGGATAGATGATCTTTCTCTTTGGACAGTATTGCTGTTTAAATAAAATAACTTACTAGGGACCAATTACTACAGCACTGCAGTTAGATTTTTTGAGTACGTTACAACCGATGGATGATGAGACGCAGAAGGTGGCTTTACCTCCATGTTTTAATCTGCTATTTTCTGTCTTTCAACCATTGCACCTTATACTGAATATTCAGGACTGTGCCACAGTATAATGCTTACAAACAATCTAGCTATCTGGAAGCTAAACAGACCAGATTATTATCATAAACCCGTTTTTCCCATTTCTACATGGGGTTGTAGTGTCACTTCATCTGCCACCATCCTACCGTCTTTAATAGTCATGTCTAGTCAGACTGATAACAGGGTAAAAATACCAAAACAACTATATTAACAATAAACCAAACATTAATAATGACGTTATACTAAATTTTATATTAAATTTCCCTTGACACCAGAAACAAAACAATCTGTTTTCCTCAGTATGTTTTTCTGTTACCAAGCAAAAGCCACAACCCAGAATGACATCAGGACACCATCAGTTAATGTTTCTTGTTTAAACAGATTCGGCTGATAGCAAGACTATTGCAGGCAATGTAAGTAGATTCTAAAGTTAATTTTTAGTGAGTAAAACATTTTTCAGTCATCTTAGCGCCTTTTACTTCATTCTGTTACAGTGTCCTATTCAAATAGGTGAAAACAGAATTGTGAGAACTAATTCCATTTTTTGCCCCTTCAGATGTGATCTTTAAATATATAGGAAGGAAGAAGAACAACTACATTACTTGCCCTCTTTCATGTGGTGAATAGCACTTTCTGATCGTCTCACCTGCCTTGAATCTTCCCTTACCTTCTTGTTGTCAAGAATAGCACGTAAAATCTAACAAGTTCATTTTCTAGCAGAAAAAAAATGAAGCATTATGAAGCTAAATAAAGAAAGGCAGCAGTACAGTTGCATTGTTACTGAAATTTTCCGATATATTGTTTTGTTCATATGTGTGTAGCTACCAGGATATCTACACATTTTTAATTCTTTTTTTATGTATCATGCATGGCAGGTGAGTTTAAAGATTTAACACTGGTCTGAATTTGTACAGTTTCCTGAATTATTGTGTAACAGTGGCTAACATGACTGTTGAACATATACAGAGAGATGCTCAAAAAGACAGCTTGCAGACCTTTATTTTAAGAACTGTGATGTGGATTTGGTACCTTATTCACTTGGAGTTTCCTTGGTAGTACAATTGTCGTGCTAGGCACTACATTCATTACATTCCAGCGTTCTTTCAATTGTCTCCACCTACTGTCACTTCTCATTTTTGTTTTAGACACACACAGGCACAGAAATAAGTATCATACACAAATTTGTGCACTGAGATGCATATAAATACACATCAAACACGTGCAGTACTTAAATCGCAAATGTTTGCTTGGAGTGGAGATGAGTGCTTGCATAATACAAACTTGTAAAATTTTCTTTTCAACCACAGTAGCTTGTAGCTTGGGATGTTTCTCGTTTGTTAGTACGTATTTTTTGAAAACTAAAAAATTGGTTGTGATAAGAGCTTCAGGGACAGAAACAAATAGCAAATGCCTGGCTGACAGTCAAACTTGGGAGCATCTTAAGAATCCCTTGGATAATGATTGCCAGTTTCATTTTATGCATTACATTTGTACAGTATCACCATGGTCGTCTTTCATTTTATGACCTTTGAACTAAAACTGAGTGAGAATTTTGAATACTCTCTTGAGTATCATATGCTTATTGATCTGTGCGTTTGTCAATCTGTATGTAAAGCCTAACACCCGGACCTGAAAGGAGATTGTAGCAGTGAGCCAGTAGTGTTTGTACTTTTTATTTATTATTTAAGAAAATGTTTATGCGCACTCACTCCAGCTACATTATTAAAGTAAATAACTGCATAGTTAGAGATGCTGAAATATATGGCAGTAAAGCAGAAATCACTTTATAGGTTAATAGGTTCATAGGTAGGTACTAGGCTATCAGCCCAATGGCCTAAGTAAGCTTAGCCAACAAGGTTCCCTGCCTTACACCCAAGAAAGTTAATTTCCTGTGCCCCTGTCAAGCAGAGCCACAGAAGTGATCCCTGGGGTGTATTTCCTATTTCCATCCACTCATCAAGATTTTTCTAGGCTTGAAGTTAATGACCTTGTAGATCGTTCTTTTGCTGTTTCAGTAAGCTATGTCCATACAATTAGGCCACATATATATATATATTTATTTGTATGTACTTCATATTGGTAACTGAGGTAAACTCACTGACACACTTTTGCATAACATGCCAGAGGTAGATGGGGGAAGAAACTGCATCTGTTTTCAGAAATAGTTCTGTTTTTAAAAACATCTTTGCAAATGCAATGTGAACATTCAACTGCTGTAATAGTAACACTGGATTAATCATGCATTTATATGACTCAAATAGAATACATGCATGTGTTATGAAGGATGAAATGCTTGAATAATGGGGGTGATAAATGGGTAAGTAAGGGTAACTTAATAGCAGCCAGTAGGTTGTGCAGTCTGATATAACCTATATTGCCCATTAGCAAAGGAAGAAGGGAAAGGCTGATTCCATGAAGTCCAGGTGGGTTAAAGACATGCTGTTTATGACTGCTTGGTCTTACCAAAAGCAAAAACTAATGGGCAATGGACTAGAAGTAGTCCACATTCATTCAAAATACAATTTTCAAATAAACATAAGAGTGAGCTGATGTCATCAGAGACATTATTCCAAATATTACATTGTAGACCCAGTTCAGCATCATCAAAATGCAGAGGTATATTTCTTTTTCTAGAAGCAGGAGGCAGTTAGCTTCAACCACCTTTAAAACTGTATTTTGCTCTCTGGACTGGTCACCCCCTCTGAAGGCTATTTTTGGGTGATGCTGTGTTCTGTTTTACAACAGAATTCACAGATGTTAATTATTGCAAGTTCCACATACAAATCCACACAAATCAATAAAATGCATCCATACGCAGATTAGAAACTCTGTAAGGTTAAAAAAAAAACAAATCCCCACATTATTTTATTCCAAAGACATGCATTTGGCACATTTCTCCCCAGCTCTCCACTGAAAATGGGTTCTATCCCAGTCGGACTTTCCAGGTAAACAAATGTTGAATAAAATAAAATAAAATAAATGTTTAAACTCAGTCACTTCTGTGATAGATGCCTGCATGCTAACTGTCAACACATAAACCTTTATACTTCCCTTTATTTATCCTAACATCTTCTAGTCCACTACACATTGTTAATAGTCTAACCACATTCTCTTGACTTTTGAACAATACACACACACACACACACACACACACACACACACACACACACACACACACACACACACACACACACATGTACATGTTCTTATAAGCTATAACTTTGGGTATCCAATTCCTAATACATAAAACAGACCTCATCTACACCCGCTGCTAAAGTCCTAATAAATATGCTACATACAAAATTCAGTCAAACAACATCCATGATGTGCAGCCTTGATTATGTAGAAGAATCTAGCCAAGTTTCATTAATCAGCTGTCTTCCCCTTCCTGCTTCATATAATCCCCAGTTAATCTATACTTCTTCATAACCTCTCATATTTCACATTATCAAGAGCCTTTTATTGATCTTTCCATTCCTTCCCTGATCATGAATATCCTGTAATAACTAACAATCAAAAATACTGTACCTGGCAAGACTGAAATGTGCATCAGCTTATGTTACTGTCTTATTAAATTCTTATTAAAAAGTTTCATAATAATTTTCTGATCCATGTTTAATAACAAACCTGCCTCCAGTTACATATATATGATGAGGGTTCCATTATTTGCTTAAGAACATAAAAGTACTACCTTTTTTAAATGTATTTTTTCATAGGTTCATAGGAGGTTACTAGGCTAATGGCCCTAGGGCCTTTACAAGCCTAGCTGTGTAAAAAACCTGTGTACCCTAGTTGACCATAGTTAAATGGTAGTTGTTAGTAGAGCAATTCTATGATCAGCACCGAGCACCCCTGTCCATGAGGGGCGTAGGTGCCACCTCTGGGGTGGATTTATGGTCACTCATCCAATTGTCAAGGTTGTGCTTAAATAGGGTCATTGAGGAGCTCTGCTTCCCGTGAAGTGGGAGCTTATTCCAGAGAAGTGACAATCTCTGGGAGATACATTTATTAACTAGATAAGTGAGTTAGAGTTTCTCAGACTCCTCAGCCATGATGTGGGCTCCAAGCACAAAGATAAATGCAAAAAAGGAAAGGAAAAAATGGTGTACCCAAGTAATACCCTCACACTTACATGTAAAAATTAATAACTAGTTTCTTGATGTAAAATACATTGAAAGATTTCCACTAAAATACTCGAAAACTTCATAAGACAATCTGTCCCCCCCTGGAACCATTCCATTCCATTATCTGCTTCCTTGACTACTTCCCCATCTATTAAAATAAGCCCCATTACAATTCATTCCTCTGTTGCACACTTGCTCTCATAGCCAAAACAGTCACACTGTCTAAGCATATTTGTTGTATATCCTGCAACTTATTTGGGCATACCATTAGCACCGTAATCACCCTTCCAGATTCATCTCTTAATTTCACATTTGCATATTGTAAAACTTCAGAACACCAGACCACTCCTTTACAATCCCCACAATGCATGTTTCATATTTTAGCTGATGCAAATCTTTCCACATGATTCTTTGCCATCTTAAAGGAGAACTCCACCCAAATATGAAAAATTTATTTTCAAAATGTGATTTTTCCTTCCCTATAATCCAACTTTAAACATGTCAGATATAGAAAAAGTATTATTTAATATTTACTCCATTTGCTTATGTCTGAATTTATTTCTGTTTGTCTTCCTTTCCTGCATTTATTTTACCATATGTTCCATCTTGAAGGCTACTAAGAGTGGCAGAGTAATTAGGTCAAGCCATTTATTCCAACTACAGAGCCATTAGGAAAACAATGGCTCTTAAAAAACGGCATTTAAATGTGCCTTATCAGATGCAAACTGCCAGCATTACACCTCAAATAAACAGTGTAACCTGGAGTCTGAACAAAAGTAAGGTTTTCAAGCTTAGTTTTCAGATGCAAATGAATAAGATAACACACATAGTTATAGTTTTCATTAGTACAAAATTAGTTAATAGGTTCCTAGGTTCATAGGTGTGTACTAGGCTAATAGCCCTGGAGCCTCTACAAGCCTAGCCAAGAGGATTACCCTGGCATCGTACCACCCGACCTTAGTTCCCAGTGCCTCTGTCAAGTAGAGCCACTGGAGTGATCCTCGGGATGCATTTTCTGTTTCACATCCACTCATCAAGATTTCTCTTAGAGAGGACCAGTGAGATGCTCTGCTTGACATGTATGGAAAGTCTATTCCATAGCATGGGCAGTCTCTAGGTTATGAACCTGTCCCTCCATCATGTTCTGTTGATTATGGTAATGAGGTTGAAGTCTCTGGAGCGTGTGGTGCAGAGGGATTGGGATTTCTTTAGATGTAGCATTTCTAACAGAGCTGGGTCAGACAGGGCTTTGTAAGACAAGTAGTGATCGCCTCTAAGTAGGTGAGACAGAGAATAGTTGGAGTTTTTGAGTCTGTCCATGTAGGACAAGTGTTTAAGGCCTAGGATCCTCTTTGTGAGGTACTTTTGTGGCCTCTCCAGTTTCTGCAGGTATCTAGTGAGGTACATGCCAAATGGGGCATTGTACTCGATGATTGGCCTAATGAGCGAAGAGTATAGGGAGACAATGACCTCTTTCTTCCTGGATGCAAAATCTTTAGTAATGAGATGTGTCACATAGAAGGACTTTGTGACCACAGTGGCAATGTGGTGGTCAAAAGAGAGGTTGCTCTCAACCTGTGTTCCCAGATCTCTTATAACGCCGTCTATATTCAGTGGGCTCCCATCAATGTGGTAATTCATGGGAACCGAGTTTTTCCCAAACGGGATGACGACACATTTTTTTGGCATTGAGCTTAAGGCCATGGTCCTCACACCAGTCGTTGTTCTCAGTGAGGCCTTTCTATAGGATGTCAACATCACTTGGGGAGTTAATAATAGCTCCCAACTTGCAATCTTCTGTGAATTTTATCAGCCAGAGTCCCTTCGTGTTGACCTGGACTTCAGAGAAGTAGATACCAAACAGGAGAGGACCCAGGACTGAACCCTGTAGCACTCCACTTGTGACTGGTTGGCGGTCTGACTTGGAGTCAGCTACTTTCACACTGTGGGTTCTATCTGTTAGCCAGTTTGCAACCCACCTAGTGATATAGTTCAATTAGAAACACTGCTGAACTGCCAAAGGTAACCAAATGAAACAAGAAAAATATAAAAAAACAATCTTCGGTACACCTCCACAGCTTTAACTGCACTCTTTTGAAGAACGTTTTTTGAAAGGGTTAAAAGCAAACTTTTAATAGAAACAGTGGTAATAAAAACAGTCACAGTCAAACTTTAGCATGGAAAGCTATAACACCAGATAAGCGTTTTCGGCACTGAGCCTTCTTCAGATCATGGTTTCTTCCTGCTCTCCTCCCAGAATAAAAGTGAGAACTAACAAATGAGGGCTAGGATAGGAGACACACCTACCCATTATCCAATTATGAATTTAACCAATGGCTGGTTTCCTGAAGACCAGCCTCTTAGCTTGCACCAATAGATACTCTCCTATTCTTAAGGATCGGCTTAAGTGGTACTGTGCTGTTCTGCCCAGGTGGTCGATCAGCCCTCAGGTTCACAATCCAGCTAGTTTCACAGAGCTCAGTATGGTTGGTAATGTCTCTTTCCCTAACAGTATAGGGGACACATTGAACCACTTTAAAAATAAATCTATGTGTAGGTTGTGTAGAAATATGCATGGCAAGTGCATTCTTAAGATCTAAGTTACGAATATCCCTAAGATGACGAAGTATTCTATCTTGTCTTGAGCAGTGGGCTGACACTAGTAATTTTGATAAATGCTAACAATGAATCTGAGAAACAAAGCAATTACTTTACTACTATAATTGCGAAAAGAATGAAGATACTTCCCACCACCAACCTACAGACCTCATCGGCTAAAGATTATGAACTGGCTGCTAGTACCTCTACAGGGACAAGACCTAAAGATGGGGTGACACATGTACCATTTAAATGCCAGCTCCCAGTTTTTATGAACCAGCACGTCCACAGAAATCTGAGATCTCAGAGTAAGGAGAGAAAGAGGAAGAAATTAAATTTCTGAAGAACAATGGAACAGAGACTAACCATCAGACTTTGGTTGTGAATCTGTCTCACGTGGTTTTAAGTCAAGAGCAGTTGCAGATATTAAACAAAGGTTTGACCTTTATTTCATCTTTGTGTTCTAATCTTAATAAATTTGTAATGGACATAAAACAATTTGGGAGAAACATTATGTTGAAGTGAATATTTGGCAAAGACAAAGATGTTGTACGTGAACACTTCAAACAACCAAGTACATTTGTACCTGTTAATTCCCCCACAGTGGAACTTTTCCTAGGATTATGTGAAAATGAAGTTCAAAAGAGAAATCTAGTAAAGGGAAACCCTTCCACAATGCTACTTTTTATGAGAAACAAGCAATGATTCAACTCAAGGGGTGGGAAGATGTTGTCATCCAACCGGTTGATAAGGGAGGAGCCATTGTGGTGATGGATTCACTGTGATACAAGAACAGAATGTTGAACATGTTGGAGGATGTCAATACCTATGAAAAGATCAATAAAAGAGAACTAGATGCAATGGTTATGACCTTTCAGAGTAATTTACTTGACTTGCTATGGAAAGACGTATCTCGAAAGAATTGTTTGACTTCTTTGAAGTGACAAAACCAACTATCCCAAGCATTAGTGGTCTACCCCAGGTTCATAAAGACCCTAGCAATCCACCCTTATGGCCTATTGTAACAGGAAGGGGTTGGTTAACTGAACCTTTGTCAATATTTGTGGAAAGTGAGCTGAAAAAAGTTTTACCCAAAGCTGGTTCAGCACTGATGGACACAGGCAACTTTTTGACAGATCTCTATGAAAAAAAAAAGGAAGCCTGACTAATACTATGTATCTCATCTTAGTTACAATGGACATCAATAGTTTGTTCACTGTGATTCCCAATAGCTATGGAATTGAAGCAATTTGTGAGTCCCTACATCGGAATGGCTTTAATGCTGATCTGTTATGCTCCTTACTGGACCTCATCTTAGAAAATGACGTTTTCATCTATGGTAGGGATTACTATTGGCAGACAATGGGCACACCCTGTGCTAATAGTTATTCCAATTTGGCACTAGCGTCTTGGGAAGACTGCACCCTTGGCATCAACAGTTATTGCACTATGCCCGTTTTGTGGATGATATTTTTAACTTGTGGTAGCGTGATGATGAACAGTTGGCACTGTTTAAGGAGTTCTTAATCTCAAGTACCACTTTTTTGAAATTTAAGGTTAAATCCTCCAGAGAAGTGATTGATTTCCTAGATGTTGAATTATCTTTACGTCAAGACCTGGGACTCAATACCAGCTTGTATAGAAAAGAAACATGGAAGAACCATTATCTGCATCGTAACAGCATGCATCCGAATCACATATTTAAGAATATCATGGAGAATGAAGTACTTCGGATTTCTAGACTTTGTACTGATGATGCCCGTTTTAATCAAGAGTGTCTTCAGCTTGAGGAAGGTCTACAAGACAGAGGCTATAAAGTGCAAGATCTAAGAATTAAATCTGACCGTAATGAAATAAGGGAAGGAAAAGGTAAACCATTCTATAAAAGAAAGGAACCCTTCAGCAATAATGTCAACAGCACAAAAGAGAGGAACAACACTTTGAATTGTGGGCTTACATACAGCACAGATATCAAAGAGATTTGTGATATTATCCGGAGGTTTTGGCTGACACTTACGGAAGATGAGAAAATAAAGCATATAGTAGGTGAGCATCCAAGGTTCACTTTAAAAAACAAGAAAAATATTAAAAGACTGCTCTGTAACAAAGATGGATTTAGCTTCAACAAGATCTTGGACAGGAAAGGGACATTTAAATGTACAAGATGCAAAGTTTGTCTGTTGATTGACAGTAGCAACACATTTACACACCCTAAATCAAAGAAAATCTATGTATTTAAAGTGTATGCAGGCTGCAATAGCCAACATTTAGTCTATCTTGTGATGTGCTGCCATTGTGAAGCTTTTTATATTGGCAAGACTGATCAGCACTTGAAAGATAGAATACTTCGTCATCTTAGGGATATTCATAACTTAGAGCTTAAGAATGCACTTGCCATGCATATTTCTACACAACCTACACATAGATTTATTTTTAAAGTGGTTCAATATGTACCCTATACTGTTAGGGAAGGAGACATTACCAACCATACTGAGCTCTGTGAAACTAGCTGGATTGTGAACCTGAGGGCTGATCGACCACCTGGGCAGAACAGCATAGTACCACTTAAGCTGATCCTTAAAAATAGGAGAGTATCTATTGGTGCAAGCAAGGAGGCTGGTCCTCAGGAAACCAGCCATTGGTGAAATTCCTAATTAGATAACGGATAGGTTTTTCTCCTATCCTAGTCCTCATTGGTTAGTTCTCACTTTTATTCTAGGAGGAAAGCAGGAAGAAATCATGATCTGAAGAAGGCTCATTGCCGGAAGCGCTTATCTGGTGTTATAGCTCTCCATGCTAAAGTTTGACTGTGACGGTTTTTATTACCACTGTTTCTATTAAAAGTTTGCTTTTAACAGTTTCTAAAAATGTTCTTCAGAAGAGTCAACTAAATCCGTGAAGGTGTACTGAAGATTGTTTTTTATTCACCTAGTTATATAGGGGTTGATGCCTACCTTAGTGAGTTTTTCTATAATTCCTGAGTGGGGAATGGTATCAAAGGCCTTGGCCAGATCAAGGTAGGCTGTAAGAACCACCTTGCCTTCATCCAAGGCTCTGTTGACTGACTCAACGAAGTCAACCAGGTTGAACAGGCATGAGCTACCCTTCCCAAAACCAAACTGTGTGGGATCCAGAGTTTGGAGATTCCCTATATCCTTGTTTATTAGATCCATGATGATGCGTTCCATAGCTTTGCATATCAGACTCATCAGGCTAATGGGACAGTAGTTCCCAGGGTCTGTAATCGCTCCTCCTTTATGGAGAGGAATGACTGTAGCAATGCGCCATTTGGTAGGGACAAAGCCTGAGGTGAGTCTGTGATTGAGCAGGGCACACAGGTGAGGTGCCAGTTCACTCTGTAGTTCATGTAGAACACAGCCAGGGATATTGTCGGCTCCCACAGAAGCTGTATTCTTGGCCTTGAACAGTGCTGTTTTAACCTGTGCAGCAGTAATACTGGGTGCCTGGCAATCTACTGATATTTTGATTGGTCCTTTGGGGGGGGTAAAGTTGGCAATGAATCTGTCGGCCAGTATATTGGCAATATCTGTTGGCTCGGTATAGGAGGTACCATTGTGGAGTAGCTCAGAGAAAATCTGAGTATCGCCATGGAGATTCTTTACATAACTATAGAAGGCCTTGTGGTTGTCTTTACTGTCTGCTGCAATTCTGATTCCATAGCTAGCTTTAGAGGATTTGATGAGGGATCTTAACTTTTTGTTGAGGCTGATAAGGGAATTTCTCCAGTCTTGGGACTTCACCTTATTCTTCATCAGTTTCCTCCTTCTCTTGTAGGGTTTGTTTATGACATGGGACCACCAGATTGGCTTCATTTTTTTGGAGGAGAGCATCTTGTTTCTATTGGGTATGGTGAGATCCATGAATTTGTGTACGTGTTCGTACAGTGCATTGGTGTATGATTCGGCGGTCATACAACTATTCTCCCTTTGCATGGGTGCCATGAAGCTAGCCACCTCTGTTTTTAGGAGCCCAAAGTTAGCTTTGGAGAGAACACACAGCCTAGGGAATGGAGATGTCTTTCTCTTTAATCAAACTCTTGAGTGCTACAGAAAAAAAAAAAAGAAAATGTATCATCTTACACTTATTTTCTGTCAGTATTTGATTTGGCTTTTTTTTCTACGCTAGAGTCAAGCTCAACAGAGTCTTCTTTCTCTGCTGATTCTGCCAAATCGGGTTCCTAGTAGAATGACGAAAACGCATTTTGTCAAATTACGACACATGTAGGGTGAACAGGCAAAACAGCGAAGCGGCTGTTCAGCGAATTCTTTCCCTGGGAAAGAAGTCGCTTGACCGCTTTGTTGCTCTGCCTGTTCTGAAGCGTAGTGTGGCCCCTTGTCCGGTATAGCTCCCGAGCGTTATTGTGCAACAGTTACTGACCTTAGGGTTAGGGTGCGAGTTAAGGTAAGTGCATACGTATGAAAATGTTTACTGTTTTTTATTTTGTGTTAGATGTATTGTTGAGTTACGTGTGTATGTGTTTTCAGCTGTTTACTTTTGTTTTGGGGGGGATAGAATTAGGGTTAAGGTAAGTGTGTATGTGTTTGGAACTGTTTATGTAAATGTGCGAGAGTTACTGACCTTAAGGTTAGGGTGCGGGTTAAGGTAAGTGCATATGTTTTAAAATGTTTACTGTTTTTTTTCGTTAGATGTATGGTTGGGTTACGTGCATATATGTAGTTAGTTGTTTACTGTTTTTTGGGGGGGTATAATTAGGGTTAGGTTATGTGTGCATGTGTTTGGAAGTGTTTAATGTTTTTTTTTTTGGGGGGGTTGGAACAGCGATTTCTCTCCCTGGGAAAGAAATCGCTGTTCTGTGGTTTTGACATTTTCAGCTTTCGCTGAATATGTGTCAATGAACCACCATTCGCTGTTTTCAGCACTCCGTGTTTTAATATGAACCCACCAAATCCATTTCCTTGGCTGTGTTTTTGTTATATAGTAGGTAGGGACAGTCAGAAACTTATTCATCCATTCATGCGCATCACTAATTAGATGACAAGGCATTTGGCTACCTTAAGGGAGTCATAGTTACTCCTGTCATTTACCCTAGCTTCACTGAATTTCTTCACTTTGACATTCAGAGCACCGGGCAGAAATCACATTGTGTCAACACCAATCATGGGCCTACACAATGCTTTTCTTTCAATTAAAGAGTCAGATTCCTCTGGTATGGGCCAGTTCTAAATCAGCTTCTTTTAATTAAACAGTCAGATTCCCCTGGTACGCACCAGTTCTAAATCAGCTGCTAGTTGCCAGATGATCTAGGAGCCGGTCAGGACCAGTGCTAGCCACAGCTAGGGTGATCCACAGGAAGGGCACTGTGCATGTCCAGAGTCACTGCAGCCATCTCCCGGGGGGGGGGGGGTGCAATGAGGGAGAGACACCTCATCCAGCCACAGTGTGCATCCAGCCCCGCTTCACAACCTAGCCCAGCTGACCAGCCCTTAAGAGCCAATCCTTATCCCAAAGTTACGGATCTATCTTGACAACTTCCCTTACCTACATTGTTCTAACATGTCAGATGTTATTCACTTTGGAGGCCTGCTGTGGATATGGGTACAGCCCAGTGTGAGACTTACACCATCTCCCCTGAATTTTCAAGGACCGTGGGTGCTCACCTGATGCCACTGGAATCAAGACACTTTCCAGGGCATAGGCCTCTCTCTCTGGACAAACCCATTCCAGGGTGCCCTGCAATTTATAAAGAAAAGAGAACTCTTACAGGGGACCCTGCTGGCTTCTCTGGGATTGTTTGCATCACTGCACTGGACATCATGAGGCACCCATCTCTTTCACGCTGGATTTGGGGATCTGAACCCAACTCCCTTTCGACCGGCTGAGGGTGATGGAAGCCATTGCTGTCCCTTTGGAATGGTGCTCACCTGTCTCTCAGGACTGAATGATCCATATTCAGCTGCTGCTCACATGAAGCCCTTGTCCACTTCACCCATCAAAGCTTTCATTTGAATATTTGCTACTACCACCAAGATCTGCACCAACTGCTGCTCCACCTGGACCCTCATGCTGGGCTTCAATGCCAACTCAGATGTCCTGCTTCTTGTTATGGCATAGCCCCCTCAGGTCCCAGCATCGGTGATGTCTGAGTATGGACTCTACATTCCAGCACCATCTATGTTCAGGGCTAGTTGATTCAGTAGGTGAATTGTTGCACACTCCTTAGTAGATTTTGACTTCCATGGCCACCATCCTGCTGTCTATATTAACAAATACCTTTTCTGGGGTTTGACGAGCATTCGCATCAGGTGCCTTAATGTGACGTTTGGGTCATCGTCAGTTCTGCTTACCAAAAGTGGCCCACTAGACGCGCGCACTCTGTGCCTGGCTCCAAGCCAGCACATTGGATTTCTTACCCATTTAAAGTTTGAGAATAGGTTGAGATTGTTTTTGCCCCAAGACCTCTAATGATTTGCTTTATCAGATAAATCTGCATCTGCTGAGTGGCAGCGATCTTGAGGGAAACTTTGGAGAGAACCAGCTACTAGATGGTTTGATTAATCTTTCGGGCCTATACCCAGGTCAGATGACTGATTTGCACACCAGGACTGCTACAGACCTCCATCAGAATTTTTTCTGGCTTCAACCTGCCCAGGCATAGTTCACCATCTTTCTATTCCCACCAGGTACACTCATGCTCAACCTCCCTAACAGGATGGGTGAAACGGGCCGGTGGTAAGCCCCCAACATGGGCCGGAAGGATCCCACCTCAGCCAGTGAGTTCCAGCCATCACTTTCATTGCACCATGTGTCTCCTGCCTACCCTCAGACTCGAACACCTGTTAGACTCCTTGGTCTGTGTTTCAAGATGGGACATGTGGGTCACCAATGTAGCCTTGAATGTGGGGGTAGGTGCAGCAGTGGTCATCTCCCACAACTCTGGGACATGGAGAGAGCTGTTGCCATGGGCAGGGACAGGGAGGGGAGCCATCTTCAGTGCGACATTCTCAGCCGACTCTGAGCAGGTCGTGGTATACCGCCATGGAGAAAGCTCACCTGATGGTGGCCAGCACACCTGCCTGGGGTCAGTCCCCCACACCCAGAGGAAAATGGTATCCACCTTCATAGTCGGCTGATGTGGCTGTCAAGTTGAACCCGCTGGGCGGACCACATGGACCCCACCCATTTACCTCTGGATGGTTTCACACCCTCTTTAACTTCTGTAAAAGTACATGTTTCTTCTGGTGTTTTGTTACACCATTTTTGCATTGTGTAGAATTTTGTTGAGAAAAGTCAGTGATTTGGAGAAGAAAGATTAACCTCAAAGACTCTAATTCTGGCTACAGTATTAAAAACCATGAATGCAACACAAACCATCTCAGCATAAAGTTACACCTGTTAATCACACTGGACAAATTTCTCACACTTGAACACTGAACTACAGTTGTTACTTTGAAAAGAACAATTAAGTCAGTTACATTTTCTTTCTTTTTTTTATTAATTTAGTTTAATAATCAACAAATCACATCAATTTTATATTGAAATTGCATTAATGTAAGAAAAAATCAACAATAAATAATATTATCAATAAAACAAATAACATAACTATGTACAAGGTGTCTACAAATCAACATTAAAACAAATCAGATGTTTAAGAGCTATTATATTTATATATATTTAAATGTCCATTTGTTTAATAATCTTTCAAGTTTCATCCATGAAGTTAACACTTGTTAGTATTTACATCTGACACGTTGATTGCAATGCAGTATTTTTTCAGAGTTGGTGTGGTGTGGTTGTGCTTTTCCAATTTTTTGTTACAACATTTCTTGCTATAGTAAGTAAAGTCCAAAGAAGTGAACACAGTTAGGTACTGGTATATTAAACAAAATATATGATTTGCTTAGACTGACATTATCAGTAAATAGAACATGTAGGAAAATATTAACATCACTCCAAAAAGGTTTTATTACATAAACCATGTGTTGCCAATTCACCACAGCATCTAGTTTGCATCTCCAACAGTTATTCTTTTTAAATAAATCATCTGTATTTTATGTGGAGTGATAAATACCTTGTTCAGGAATCTCCATGAATATAATTTGCACCTCAAAGACGTTTTCAGGCCTGTTATTCAAACATTCCTTAAATGCTGGATCAGAGATGGCCGCTAAAGAGAATCAAAGTAAAAAAGTAATTAAAAATTCAGATTGATCCTGACAGCCAAAAGTAGGTGCTCAAAGTACTGTTGTACGCTGATAAGAGAGAAAAACCGCAGTAGATGATCCACTCATCATAGAGATTTTTCTCTGTACCTCTAAAATGACGTCAGGAATATGAAGGCATGGACTGTAAACCAAAATCATGCTACCCATGGCACCCCCCTTTCAGAGCAATTTGGCTAATATCAAATTAGGAAATAATAATAACTACTCACTTTGATATAGAGATATTAGTAATGCAGAAAAGTTCAAGATACACTGAAAACATATGTGTTTTTCAGTTTTAAGGTGCAGTTCACCTTAAAGACTGCATTCCTTTCTTTCACCATAATATAACTTCCTTTTCTGTCATACCATTGTTGTAACATATTCTTACATGTGTTACAGCCAGCTTAAAGAATAATCATTTAGCAGCTTACAAGCTACTACTTAACATGTGCTTTATAGATAACTTCATCTACCCCAAATTGTTCCAACAAACAAATAGTAATTAAACTTATTTATTTCTTTACTTATTTATTTACTCAATGTTTATTTACAGGATAGGCGAACTGGTCCAAGCGCACTTTTCACCCAAGCCCAAGCCATAAATGCAACTTCAGAGTATAGAGATGTATGTACTAGATACATGAGACCAGCACAAAAAACAAGATTAACACTCACTTTTGTATTGCATGACATAGGAACTCCGTGGTCAGCCTCAGTAAGAAGCTGAGAGCCCTCATAAAGTCCTCCGAAGCTATTTACGAAAACAAAATCGCCACTGATTCTAAAGACAACCACAAAGCATTCTATAGCTATGTCAAGAATCTGAATGTAAACACTCAGATGTGCTCAGAGTTACAGCACAATGGCACTAAATATACAGAACCAACTGATACTGCCAACATCCTGGCAGATAGTTTCAGTGCTAACTTCACCCCTCTCTCCTCCACTAAAGGGCTCATCTCTATACAGGAAGAATGCAAAGTACCTGTAATCACGACTGCACAGGTAAAAAACACACTCTCTAAAGCCAAGAACACAGCATCCGTGGGACCTGACAACATCCCAGGCTGTGTTCTACATGAACTACAGAACGAACTGGCACCCCACCGAAGTACCATGTTCAATCATAGCCTCACCACAGGCTTTGTGCCCACTGAATGCTGCACAGCAACTGTTATCCCACTCCACAAAGGGAGAGCCACCACAGACCCCGGGAACTACCACCCCATTAGCCTGACGAGCCTGGTCTGCAAGGCTATGGAGTGTATCATCATGGAACTTATAAACAATGACATTGGTAATCTCCAAACTCTGGACCCAACCCAGTTCATGTTTGTAAAAGGCAGATCATGTCTCCTAAACCTGATAGACTTCTTTGAAGCGGTCACCAAAGCCGTGGATGAGGGTAAGGTGGTACACACAGCCTATCTAGATCTCGCCAAGGCTTTTGACACCATTCCCCACTCTGGAATTATAGACAAACTCATCAAACTAGATATAAATCCCTATGTCACAAGATGGGTTGCCAACTGGCTCATTGACGGAACCCACACTGTGAAAGTAGCAGACTCTGAATCCATCTTCAGACCAGTGACAAGTGGAGTACCAGAGGGTTCAGTCCTAGGTCCTCTCCTGTTTGGTATCTACTTCTCTGAAGTACAGGCTAACACAGAAAGTCTTTGGCTAACAAAGTTTGCAGATGACTGCAAACTAGGAACCATATGTGGACATCCTACAAAAGGGCCTCACTGAGACAGATGCCTGGTGTCAAAGCCATGGCATCAAGCTCAATGCCAAAAAGTGCATTGTCATCCCTTTTGGTAAAAACTCTGAAGCCATGAACAACCACATAGGCGGTTGTCTACTTAACATCGAAAGTGTGATGAGACCTTTGGACACAGGTGGACAGTAGTCTGTCCTTTGATAATCACATCACCACACTAGTCAGGAAATCCTTCTACGTGACACACCTCATCACAAAAGGTTTCTCATCCAGGAAAAAAGAGGTCATTGTTCCCTTCTACTCATCACTCATTAGACGCATTATAGAGTACAACTCTCCTTTTGGTATGTACCTCACAAGACATCTACAACAACTAGAAAGGCCACAGAAATACCTCACAAAGAGGATTACCGGCCTCAAACAGATGCCCTATGCAGACTGTCTCAAAAAATTCCAGCTTTACTCTGTTGCATTTCACCTACTCAGAAGCGATCTCTGCCTAACATACAAAGCTATGTCAAACCCAGAGCTGCTGGACATGCTCCACGTAAAGAAATCCCAATCCCGACGAACTATACGCTATAGGGACCTAAACCTTGTCACCGCAATAAACAGAACATGCTGGAGGGATAGATTCCTGTCCCAGATACTTCCCATACTCTGGAACAAACTACCTATCTATATCAAACAAAGCTCCTCATTAGCACTCTTCAAGAAAAATCTTGATGATTGGATGGGAGATAGAAAATTCACCCCGTGGATCACTTCTGTGGCTCTGCTTGACAGGGGCACTGGAAAATAATTTTCTTGGGTGGCAAAAGACAGGGTACTGTTTGGCTAGGCTTATATAGGTCCTAGAGCCAATAGCCTAGTACCTATCTATGAACCTATATAGTGTAATTATGCACTTATAAATTATTATTGTTCCAAAAGTATATGTGTGTGTGTGTGTGTGTGTGTGTGTGTGTGTGTGTGTGTGTGTGTGTGTGTGTGTGTGTGCGTGTGTGTGTGTGTGTGTAGACATACAAACACACACACACACACACACACACACATATATATATATATATATATATATATATATATATGGCTTTCTATCAAAATTATGAATGTGGATGCTCCTCAGATGGAAAAACAACAGATGTCCGAATTTCCAATTTGCCGAACATTCCATATTCATAATTCCTATCAACGAATGCTACTGTGCATTCACTGATATGAACTCAAAGTACTGCACAGAGATCGCAGTACAGTACAGTTTGGGACATTCATCCCTTTCCTCACTGTAGTGCAATCTAGGAGTTGGAATATATAGTGAGCAGGGGGTGTGCAAAAATGTGATATAAGATGTAGGACTTTCATGTAAGTGTGCTCCTATATGGAAATCATGTGCTCTGTTAAGCAATAGTGTCTACTATCCTGAATTTGTTCAGCTAATTCAACATTGTGTTGAGACTTCGATTTTCACATTTGCTCTTTCCTTCGATGTTCTGACTGGAATTTTTTTCGGCAACATTTTGATATTAAGTTTAATCGTCTCAGAAGGTCAAAAGCAGTACATTTGCAGTTTTATGTTTTTCCTCTTTCAGATGCTAAGTTGATTAGACCCTCTAAGCACATGAAAAGCTTAGAATATTTAATACATTAAGAACTTAATATAGGCATCCAGTATCTCTAAAGCAGTTAATTTTTTTTTTTATTGATAAAGTGGCAGATGGGCATTTTTGAATAATTTCAATTTATCAATCACCCTCATTTTTTCAGTTGTAGAGTTTCAAGAAATAGGAGCAATTCTGCAGAATAATCTCTTACACAAGTGCAGAGTAAAGTGTGATTTTTGTAAATGAATGCAGTCTGCAATATGTAGGTGATAGGAAGCCTGTTAAGTAGTGTGGGGCAGTATCTTTTTTCAAAGTTTGAAGGTAAAGGTATTTATAAGCTGTGCGGTCCTTGCACTGATTGGCAGATCTTTTTCATTTAGTAGAGTAAGATAATTATTTCTCTAGATTAGAATGGGGATCATTTTTAGGTATTTTGTTTTTGACAGAGAATCTGAAATCCGTTACAACAGACAATGTTTTAAATGCCATTATCTTTTGTTAAAAAAAATATTTATTAAATTATAATGTATGACATAGACAATCTTACATTTGTATAAATGAAAAACAAACCACATAATACAATTTTAGTTGCAAATATTTATGCATCACAGATCCTGTAGAGACAACTGTACTTGCAAACATTATACATCACTTATAATATAACCAGTCATTGTCAATTAAGTATTGCATAGCTTATTCATATCCAGCCTTCTTTTAAACCTCATTCCTCTGTATATAATGTTCCCAAAAATTCCCATTTTTCCTATGTAGTTTGCTCCTTCCCTTTTCTAAAGATCCCATTTCCATTTGCTTTATCTCTGCTACTATATTCACTACTTTTAGTTAAGTTGGTTTAGACTTTGATTTCTATTTTCTAGTAATTATGTTTTTTAGCAGCCACCATAATTAGACTCAGTAAGGCGTTACTTTGTCTCGGCAATTCAGATTCTGTATCATAGCTCAAAAAGATCATTTCCTTAGTTACACCAGTTTGCTCACCCAGGATCCCTGACAAAGCAGTCTGCAGGGAATCTTTCAAGTCTGTCAACTCATTACACCCCCAGAAAATATGTTCCTGATTACCTTTTCTTTCCTATCACACCTCCAGCGTTTGCTATCTACCCGAGGAAAAATTCTTTGGAGTCTACTTAGAGTATAAAAATAACTATTTAAACACTTCCAAGCAAAGATCCTAAATCTTCTAGACTTTGTTGCATATTTGGAAGATATACATATATATCCCCCATTGTTTCTTTATGAATTGCTAATCCAGTCTCGCTTCCCAATCCTTTCTAAGCTCCTCTGATTGATTCTTATAGTTGCAGTGCAATATTTTACATGCTCTACTAATTATTCCTTGTTTAACTGCAGCTTCTGTTCTAGATTCTATTAAAAACTGTAGCAGTGCTGATCTTTCATTTAGGACCTCCCTATTTATTTCTCTTTGCCTTTACTCTGATATCAATCCTTGCTATCTTGATCATATTTCGTATAAAGGCTAGGTATGTTTTGCATGAGACCCATTACAGGTTGACAAAAGGAAAGCAGCCAGAGTGACTGACTGAATCCATTTTGCTGTCAGTGTAAAGTAATAGAGTAGTGGGGCACTGTTTCTTGAATTACTGTTAACTCTGAAGTTGCAGTATACCTTGGGGAGTCGGGGGTTGGTACACAAGGATTTAAAGAGAATGATCTGTAAAAACCTCCTTGGCCAGTTTCGCTTCCACCATTTGTTGAAGTTCCATTTTACATGTCATTGGCAGTACTAACCAAATAAGTTAGAACAATGATCTGCAATGAAACATTTCTTATTTCTTAACTTCATAACAAAAATGCTCATTTTTTCACTTGTATACTGCATTTTACAACTAATATGCTCATGCTGTACACCAGGTTAATTCTTACACAGTTTTGCGCTGGTTTACTATTGTTTGTTTGAACGGCAAAACAGTTGTCGTTTGAAACAATGAAAAGTAAAACTGAACACAAACATTCTGAATGGCCACAATGTCGACCCAAATGATCAGCACATTTGAGTCAACATTGTTACTGAAACCATGACATGATAGCCATATAGGAAGTGATGTAAATCAGACTCCTATATAACATATCACGTTTTTGCAGGGGGGCAAGCCCACCAGCACCCGCCTGTGGGGGCTGCGCTCCAACCCCCACCCCCCCGCTACTAATATATTCTAACTCCGAGATTGCACTACAGTGGGGATATGGATGAATTTCCACTTCCCACTGTACTGTGATCTCTGTGCAGATAGTCGAATACACTTATGCGAATACACTATTGCATTCGCATAAGTGTGTTCGACTTTCCCATCCATTTAAATTTTGTGATTTTCAGCAGCAATGCTGCCGACAGACTGTCATTCGCACAAACGATAGTAAATCTTTTGCACCTTACTAGTATACAAGTCAGCCACTTGGGATTGACCACATCTTCAGTATTTTTCCTGTAGGAATATGACACATCCAACATCCCTCTTAGTCCTTTCCCTGTTTTTCTAACCACAGTTCATACTAATCTCAGTCTCCATCCTCATTTTCCAGCACTTTCTCCCTTTTTTCTTTCGTCATTCCTTCCTTCTTGCTGTTCTTTATACTCTTTTTTCGCTCCATAACAAAATTACATATGATATTTAAATTAATTACAATTTCATATTATACTCACTACTACAATTTCGCAAACATGCAACCTATACAAAACATAGAAAGTTATTTACCATTGAATCCGTATCCAGATTGTTGATGAATGCCTTGGGTTGTCACACGTCTCTGTGTGTACCTTACAAGTCTTGTGTTTATACAATTTGACATATTTTTAGGTCTCTGAACTCTCTCTGTCATAGTATTGATTTTTTTTTTTAGGAAATACCATACTTTGTGTACAAATTTGTTTCCAACACATATGTTGTAGTATGGAACTGTTTTCCTTATGTATTATATTTTTCTCTGTAGAACTTTTCTCCCTAGTCCTCCACTGAAAAGGCACTTTTAGTCTAGTCAGATTTTCATGGTAATAAAAAGCAAAATAAATAAATACAACATTGTCATGACCCATCTATTTTTCCTGCTCTTTTTGCTTTTCATTTGTTTCTTTCTAACCAATATCCTGATTTTATTATGCTGTTATTAGAACACTTTCACTTTTTATAAGAGATTTTGTCCTCACTTTTCATCTGGCCATTCCTGTCTGTCGCTTGTTTACCTTTGTCTCCTAGCTAAAGAAACAATGGCCTGCAACTGCATTGCTCTTTAATAGTCCCAGATGTCACAGATGGCATTAACACTCATACTAGGCTCTTTGCATTTGTGACATATCATTTTTTTATGTTTACCAGCAAATTCTTGCCTCTGCCAGTTTAGCTTTTCCTTCAAGAGCACATGCAGCCAATAATTAGAGAGCTACTAGTTGGATGATTCATCTGAGAACTAAAGAATAACCTATACATATGTGTACATTTAGTACATTCATTGCTTCCTTACCTTCAAAACAGCATGTAATACATAAATGATAGCTTCACATTTGTGGTATTTATATGTTTATTCACCTTGCTTTTTCTTAATACCCATATAAACTCATCAAAAACCATTTACAGCTATGTGTGGAAAATAACTACAGAAGGTTATCATAATGTAGAATGGTGCCTGTAAGAGAAAACAAGGCACCAATAATCTAATCTGCCACTGGCCAGAGAGAGAAAAACATTTACATTTGTTTTCACTTGGGGCCTATTTGCATTATTTATCACTTTTATTTTGAAAGATATTAAAATATCTTTGTCCTTTGCTTTATAAAGGTAAAGTGGTTACTCATAAAACAAAAAACAAAAGGAACAGCTATTTGCTGTGCTACATGTTCTACCTGTATGAATGATTTCTTAGTTGTATTTTATTTCCGCAGTGCATTAGTCCCTGAATTATCTTGACATTTCTGTGAGTGCTATGAATTTCATATGTCCATACCCCAGGCTAGAATTATATGTAGTAATAGGAACAACCTCTGGGAACTTCACAACAGCATATTAGACTATTGCGTCATGCAGTTTACATTCTTTTGTGTGTTCGTTGTGTTAGCTTTGAAAAGGTTACAGTTATACAGAAATATAGTGGTAAGAAGGTTCTGAGCAGGTTACCATGGCATTCATTCTGCCCGCCCCCAGTATATACATTTCCAGTGCTTTTCACATACTGCATATATTTCCAGTGTAATATCGTGTAATTCAGGTACACTAGTATTATGTTTTGTTTGTATGAGCCTCACCCCTCATGTTAAGAACATTCAGATAATAGTGATGAATAACAGTGCTCAGTGCTACAGCTCTGCCATTATATGTTGGTATTTAT